>NC_134839.1:103322819-103625849 GCF_965363235.1 Mytilus galloprovincialis
GAAAAACTGTCATCCAAAGGATGTTTCAAATGTTCTCGTCTGAAATCGTTGAAAACTGTTCACATGTTGTTTGTATCATTTTGTCAGTTTCCACGACTATTCCAAGTACAACAACAATTCCACAGACACCGTCTTCAGCAGTAATTACTACAGCCGTGGTTTCACCCACACCTACAGCTACACCTGAAATTATAACTGAAACTACTCAAACAATTAAAGGTATTTTTTCAAAAAATCTTTATAGTTTTATTGGCATTTTCTGAAAGATGTTAAAAGCTGCCTTGAGCTTTATTTAAGTGAATGATTACTAATCAAAATGATGATCATTAATGTTAAACATTTTACAAGGATATTTAAGAAAGACATTTAATCTTGTAACATTGTTGAATAATATGATGTGAAAACAGGTAAAAGTATTCAGTTAACTGTTCTGTCTTATTTGACTTTTTGAATAATTATTTTTCAGTAACAAGTGAAAAAGTTACAACACCAACTCTAGTGTCAACGACAAGTCCATCTCCTGGAATTTCAATTACTTGTAAGTTTGATTTTTTAAGTGTTTGTTGTACTATTTGTTTGTTTTATTTTGGCACGATTACAACATAATTGCTAAAACGTTTTCAACAGGAGACACTTAGACTGCCAGTACACAGGACCATGCTCCTTTTTGAGTTAATGCAATTCCCTCATTTAGTTGTTTTATATTCCTTTATTTGTATTGTCTTAATGAAGTTATGAGAGTTTAACATACGTTAATTATTGTTGTTTTGTATTTATGAATGAAACTCGAGTTACTTTTCTCTTTTCACAGTGTTTATGCATGAATTATAATGCTAGTTTGATAAGTGGTTACATGCTGATATATTTCTTCTGTAGCAATAGAGACAACAACCCCCATTTGTGAAGAAACAGATGGAATGGATTCAATAACAACAATACCTTCAACTGAAATTACAACAAATGACAAGAAAGGAGAAATTGAAAATCTGCGACCTTCCTCTAAGACACCATTTAAAAGTTCTGAGGAAAAACTAGTTATAGAATACGTGCCTTCGAAGACAAGACCAATAGCCAATGTTGAACTGGTTTCTACTGATAATGTCAAGACTTATACAGTGCAATTCTTTAATGCAGATGGAACCGTGACAACAAGAAAAGTTAGTATGACTCCCACAAAGTCAATAAGATAAATGGTTTTCAGTTTACTCTATCTTCATCAATAAGAAGATTCAATTGCTGCTTATATGGTCATTGAAACTTAAATACTGTTGCCTTGAAAATATATAAACTTTTATTTTTCTGTTTTGTAGGTGAAAGTTGGCGAAAAGGCCATAAGTGTTGGAACTAAACCTGACGTGAGAAAAGTGAATGTAATAATCACACCGGATGACAAAGAAGATTCTTACAAACCTGTACAGCTACAATTGAGTGTCCATGCTTGTTTTGAAGTCAGTAAGTAAAGAAGAGACATAAGTGTTTTAACTGCAGAAGTATATCTCATTAATTCAACAATCACATAGTCTACTTTTTCTGTATAATATCTTGGCGTACCTTTTTAAATAAACCATAGGTACAAAAATAAGTATGATAAATAAATATACAAGGTCGTAGTCGAAAAACTGTCATCCAAAGGATGTTTCAAATGTTCTCGTCTGAAATCGTTGAAAACTGTTCACATATTGTTTGTATCATTTTGTCAGTTTCAACGACTATTCCAAGTACAACAACAATTCCACAGACACCGTCTTCAGCAGTAATTACTACAGCCGTGGTTTCACCCACACCTACAGCTACACCTGAAATTATAACTGAAACTACTCAAACAATTAAAGGTATTTTTTCAAAAAATCTCTATAGTTTTATTGGCATTTTCTGAAAGATGGTAATAGCTGCCTTGAGCTTTATTTAAGTGAATGATTACTAATCAAAATGATGATCATTAATGTTAAACATTTTACAAGGATATTTAAGAAAGACATTTAATCTTGCAACATTGTTGAATAATATGATGTGAAAATAGGTGAAAATTATTCAGTTAACTGTTCTGTCTTATTTGACTTTTTGAATAATTATTTTTCAGTAACAAGTGAAAAAGTTACAACACCAACTCTAGTGTCAACGACAAGTCCATCTCCTGGAATGTCAATTACTTGTAAGTTTGATTTTTTAAGTGTTTGTTGTACTATTTGTTTGTTTTATTTTGGCACGATTACAACATAATTGCTAAAACGTTTTCAACAGGAGACACTTAGCCTGCCAGTACACAGGACCATGCTCCTTTTTGAGTTAATGCAATTCCCTCATTTAGTTGTTTTATATTCCTTTATTGGTATTGTCTTAATGAAGTTATGAGAGTTTCACATACGTTAATTACTGTTGTTTTGTATTTATGAATGAAACTCGAGTTACTTTTCTCTTTTCACAGTGTTTATGCATGAATTATAATGCTAGTTTGATAAGTGGTTACATGCTGATATATTTCTTCTGTAGCAATAGAGACAACAACCCCCATTTGTGAAGAAACAGATGGAATGGATTCAATAACAACAATACCTTCAACTGAAATTACAACAAATGACAAGAAAGGAGAAATTGAAAATCTGCGACCTTCCTCTAAGACACCATTTAAAAGTTCTGAGGAAAAACTAGTTATAGAATACGTGCCTTCGAAGACAAGACCAATAGCCAATATTGAACTGGTTTCTACTGATAATGTCAAGACTTATACAGTGCAATTCTTTAATGCAGATGAAACTGTGTTAACAAGAAAAGTTAGTATGACTCCCACAAAGTCAATAAGATAAATGGTTTTCAGTTTACTCTATCTTCATCAATAAGAAGATTCAATTGCTGCTTATATGGTCATTGAAACTTAAATACTGTTGCCTTGAAGATATATAACACTTTTATTTTTCTGTTTTGTAGGTGAAAGTTGGCGAAAAGGCCATAAGTGTTGGAACTAAACCTGACGTGAGAAAAGTGAATGTAATAATCACACCGGATGACAAAGAAGATTCTTACAAACCTGTACAGCTACAATTGAGTGTCCATGCTTGTTTTGAAGTCAGTAAGTAAAGAAGAGACATAAGTGTTTTAACTGCAGAAATATATCTCATTAACTCAACAATCACATAGTCTACTTTTTCTGTATAATATCTTGGCGTACCTTTTTAAATAAACCATAGGTACAAAAATAAGTATGATAAATAAATATACAAGGTCGTAGTCGAAAAACTGTCATCCAAAGGATGTTTCAAATGTTCTCGTCTGAAATCGTTGAAAACTGTTCACATATTGTTTGTATCATTTTGTCAGTTTCAACGACTATTCCAAGTACAACAACAATTCCACAGACACCGTCTTCAGCAGTAATTACTACAGCCGTGGTTTCACCCACACCTACAGCTACACCTGAAATTATAACTGAAACTACTCAAACAATTAAAGGTATTTTTTCAAAAAATCTCTATAGTTTTATTGGCATTTTCTGAAAGATGGTAATAGCTGCCTTGAGCTTTATTTAAGTGAATGATTACTAATCAAAATGATGATCATTAATGTTAAACATTTTACAAGGATATTTAAGAAAGACATTTAATCTTGCAACATTGTTGAATAATATGATGTGAAAATAGGTGAAAATTATTCAGTTAACTGTTCTGTCTTATTTGACTTTTTGAATAATTATTTTTCAGTAACAAGTGAAAAAGTTACAACACCAACTCTAGTGTCAACGACAAGTCCATCTCCTGGAATGTCAATTACTTGTAAGTTTGATTTTTTAAGTGTTTGTTGTACTATTTGTTTGTTTTATTTTGGCACGATTACAACATAATTGCTAAAGCGTTTTCAACAGGAGACACTTAGACTGCCAGTACACAGGACCATGCTCCTTTTTGAGTTAATGCAATTCCCTCATTTAGTTGTTTTATATTCCTTTATTGGTATTGTCTTAATGAAGTTATGAGAGTTTCACATACGTTAATTACTGTTGTTTTGTATTTATAAATGAAACTCGAGTTACTTTTCTCTTTTCACAGTGTTTATGCATGAATTATAATGCTAGTTTGATAAGTGGTTACATGCTGATATATTTCTTCTGTAGCAATAGAGACAACAACCCCCATTTGTAAAGAAACAGATGGAATGGATTCAATAACAACAATACCTTCAACTGAAATTACAACAAATGACAAGAAAGGAGAAATTGAAAATCTGCGACCTTCCTCTAAGACACCATTTAAAAGTTCTGAGGAAAAACTAGTTATAGAATACGTGCCTTCGAAGACAAGACCAATAGCCAATGTTGAACTGGTTTCTACTGATAATGTCAAGACTTATACAGTGCAATTCTTTAATGCAGATGAAACCGTGTTAACAAGAAAAGTTAGTATGACTCCCACAAAGTCAATAAGATAAATGGTTTTCAATTTACTCTATCTTCATCAATAAGAAGATTCAATTGCTGCTTATATGGTCATTGAAACTTAAATACTGTTGCCTTGAAGATATATAACACTTCTATTTTTCTGTTTTGTAGGTGAAAGTTGGCGAAAAGGCCATAAGTGTTGGAACTAAACCTGACGTGAGAAAAGTGAATGTAATAATCACACCGGATGACAAAAAAGATTCTTACAAACCTGTACAGCTACAATTGAGTGTCCATGCTTGTTTTGAAGTCAGTAAGTAAAGAAGAGACATAAGTGTTTTAACTGCAGAAATATATCTCATTAACTCAACAATCACATAGTCTACTTTTTCTGTATAATATCTTGGCGTACCTTTTTAAATAAACCATAGGTACAAAAATAAGTATGATAAATAAATATACAAGGTCGTAGTCGAAAAACTGTCATCCAAAGGATGTTTCAAATGTTCTCGTCTGAAATCGTTGAAAACTGTTCACATATTGTTTGTATCATTTTGTCAGTTTCCACGACTATTCCAAGTACAACAACAATTCCACAGACACCGTCTTCAGCAGTAATTACTACAGCCGTGGTTTCACCCACACCTACAGCTACACCTGAAATTATAACTGAAACTACTCAAACAATTAAAGGTATTTTTTTTTCAAAAAATCTCTATAGTTTTATTGGCATTTTCTGAAAGATGGTAATAGCTGCCTTGAGCTTTATTTAAGTGAATGATTACTAATCAAAATGATGATCATTAATGTTAAACATTTTACAAGGATATTTAAGAAAGACATTTAATCTTGCAACATTGTTGAATAATATGATGTGAAAATAGGTGAAAATTATTCAGTTAACTGTTCTGTCTTATTTGACTTTTTGAATAATTATTTTTCAGTAACAAGTGAAAAAGTTACAACACCAACTCTAGTGTCAACGACAAGTCCATCTCCTGGAATGTCAATTACTTGTAAGTTTGATTTTTTAAGTGTTTGTTGTACTATTTGTTTGTTCTATTTTGGCACGATTACAACATAATTGCTAAAACGTTTTCAACAGGAGACACTTAGACTGCCAGTACACAGGACCATGCTCCTTTTTGAGTTAATGCAATTCCCTCATTTAGTTGTTTTATATTCCTTTATTGGTATTGTCTTAATGAAGTTATGAGAGTTTCACATACGTTAATTACTGTTGTTTTGTATTTATAAATGAAACTCGAGTTACTTTTCTCTTTTCACAGTGTTTATGCATGAATTATAATGCTAGTTTGATAAGTGGTTACATGCTGATATATTTCTTCTGTAGCAATAGAGACAACAACCCCCATTTGTGAAGAAACAGATGGAATGGATTCAATAACAACAATACCTTCAACTGAAATTACAACAAATGACAAGAAAGGAGAAATTGAAAATCTGCGACCTTCCTCTAAGACACCATTTAAAAGTTCTGAGGAAAAACTAGTTATAGAATACGTGCCTTCGAAGACAAGACCAATAGCCAATGTTGAACTGGTTTCTACTGATAATGTCAAGACTTATACAGTGCAATTCTTTAATGCAGATGGAACCGTGACAACAAGAAAAGTTAGTATGACTCCCACAAAGTCAATAAGATAAATGGTTTTCAGTTTACTCTATCTTCATCAATAAGAAGATTCAATTGCTGCTTATATGGTCATTTAAACTTAAATACTGTTACCTTGAACATATATAAACTTCTATTTTTCTGTTTTGTAGGTGAAAGTTGGCGAAAAGGCCATAAGTGTTGGAACTAAACCTGACGTGAGAAAAGTGAATGTAATAATCACACCGGATGACAAAGAAGATTCTTACAAACCTGTACAGCTACAATTGAGTGTCCATGCTTGTTTTGAAGTCAGTAAGTAAAGAAGAGACATAAGTGTTTTAACTGCAGAAGTATATCTCATTAATTTAACAATCACATAGTCTACTTTTTCTGTTTAATATCTTGGCGTACCGTTTTAAATAAACCATAGATACAAAAATAAGTATGATAAATAAGTATACAAGGTCGTAGTCGATAAACTGTCATCCAAAGGATGTTTGAAATGTTCTCGTCTGAAATCGTTGAAAACTGTTCACATATTGTTTGTATCATTTTGTCAGTTTCCACGACTATTCCAAGTACAACAACAGTTCCACAGACACCGTCTTCAGCAGTAATTACTACAGCCGTGGTTTCACCCACACCTACAGCTACACCTGAAATTATAACTGAAACTACTCAAACAATTAAAGGTATTTTTTTCAAAAAATCTTTATAGTTTTATTGGCATTTTCTGAAAGATGTTAATAGCTGCCTTGAGCTTTATTTAAGTGAATGATTACTAATCAAAATGATGATCATTAATGTTAAACATTTTACAAGGATATTTAAGAAAGACATTTAATCTTGCAACATTGTTGAATAATATGATGAGAAAACAGGTGAAAAGTATTCAGTTAATTGTTCTATCTTATTTGACTTTTTGAATAATTATTTTGCAGTAACAAGTGAAAAAGTTACAACACCAACTCTAGTGTCAACGACAAGTCCATCTCCTGGAATTTCAATTACTTGTGAGTTTGATTTTTTGAGAGTTTGATGTACTATTGGTTTGTTCTATTTTGGCACGATTACAACATAATTGCTAAAATGTTTTCAACAGGAGACACTAGCCTGCCAGTACACCGGATCATGCTGCTTTTTGAGTTAATGCAATTCCCTCATTTAGTTGTTTTATATTCCTTTATTTGTATTGTCTTAATGAAGTTATGAGAGTTTAACATACGTTAATTACTGTTGTTTTGTATTTATGAATGAAACTCGAGTTACTTTTCTCTTTTCACAGTGTTAATGCATGAATTATAACATAGTTTGATAAGTGGTTACATGCTGATATATTTCTTCTGTAGCAATAGAGACAACAACCCCCATTTGTGAAGAAACAGATGGAATGGATTCAATAACAACAATACCTTCAACTGAAATTACAACAAATGACAAGAAAGGAGAAATTGAAAATCTGCGACCTTCCTCTAAGACACCATTTAAAAGTTCTGAGGAAAAATTAGTTATAGAATACGTGCCTTCGAAGACAAGACCAATAGCCAATGTTGAACTGGTTTCTACTGATAATGTCAAGACTTATACAGTGCAATTCTTTAATGCAGATGGAACCGTGACAACAAGAAAGGTTAGTATGACTCCCACAAAGTCAATAAGATAAATGGTTTTCAGTTTACTCTATCTTCATTAATAAGAAGATTCAATTGCTGCTTATATGGTCATTGAAATTTAAATACTGTTGCCTTGAAAATATATAAACTTTTATTGTTCTGTTTTGTAGGTGAAAGTTGGCGAAAAGGCCATAAGTGTTGGAACTAAACCTGACGTGAGAAAAGTGAATGTAATAATCACACCGGATGACAAAGAAGATTCTTACAAACCTGTACAGCTACAATTGAGTGTCCATGCTTGTTTTGAAGTCAGTAAGTAAAGAAGAGACATAAGTGTTTTAACTGCAGAAGTATATCTCATTAATTTAACAATCACATAGTCTACTTTTTCTGTATAATATCTTGGCGTACCTTTTTAAATAAATCATAGGTACAAAAATAAGTATGATGAATAAATATACAAGGTCGTAGTCGAAAAACTGTCATCCAAAGGATGTTTGAAATGTTCTCGTCTGAAATCGTTGGAAACTGTTCACATATTGTTTGTATCATTTTGTCAGTTTCCACGACTATTCCAAGTACAACAACAGTTCCACAGACACCGTCTTCAGCAGCAATTACTACAGCCGTGGTTTCACCCACACCTACAGCTACACCTGAAATTATAACTGAAACTACTCAAACAATTAAAGGTATTTTTTTTCAAAAAATCTTTATAGTTTTATTGGCATTTTCTGAAAGATGTTAATAGCTGCCTTGAGCTTTATTTAAGTGAATGATTACTAATCAAAATGATGGTCATTAATGTTAAACATTTTACAAGGATATTTAAGAAAGACATTTAATCTTGTAACATTGTTGAATAATATGATGTGAAAACAGGTGAAAATTATTCAGTTAATTGTTCTGTCTTATTTGACTTTTTGAATAATCATTTTTCAGTAACAAGTGAAAAAGTTACAACACCAACTCTAGTGTCAACGACAAGTCCATCTCCTGGAATTTCAATTACTTGTGAGTTTGATTTTTTGAGAGTTTGATGTACTATTGGTTTGTTCTATTTTGGCACGATTACAACATAATTGCTAAAATGTTTTCAACAGGAGACACTAGCCTGCCAGTACACCGGATCATGCTGCTTTTTGAGTTAATGCAATTCCCTCATTTAGTTGTTTTATATTCCTTTATTTGTATTGTCTTAATGAAGTTATGAGAGTTTAACATACGTTAATTACTGTTGTTTTGTATTTATGAATGAAACTCGAGTTACTTTTCTCTTTTCACAGTGTTAATGCATGAATTATAACATAGTTTGATAAGTGGTTACATGCTGATATATTTCTTCTGTAGCAATAGAGACAACAACCCCCATTTGTGAAGAAACAGATGGAATGGATTCAATAACAACAATACCTTCAACTGAAATTACAACAAATGACAAGAAAGGAGAAATTGAAAATCTGCGACCTTCCTCTAAGACACCATTTAAAAGTTCTGAGGAAAAATTAGTTATAGAATACGTGCCTTCGAAGACAAGACCAATAGCCAATGTTGAACTGGTTTCTACTGATAATGTCAAGACTTATACAGTGCAATTCTTTAATGCAGATGGAACCGTGACAACAAGAAAAGTTAGTATGACTCCCACAAAGTCAATAAGATAAATGGTTTTCAGTTTACTCTATCTTCATTAATAAGAAGATTCAATTGCTGCTTATATGGTCATTGAAATTTAAATACTGTTGCCTTGAAAATATATAAACTTTTATTGTTCTGTTTTGTAGGTGAAAGTTGGCGAAAAGGCCATAAGTGTTGGAACTAAACCTGACGTGAGAAAAGTGAATGTAATAATCACACCGGATGACAAAGAAGATTCTTACAAACCTGTACAGCTACAATTGAGTGTCCATGCTTGTTTTGAAGTCAGTAAGTAAAGAAGAGACATAAGTGTTTTAACTGCAGAAGTATATCTCATTAATTTAACAATCACATAGTCTACTTTTTCTGTATAATATCTTGGCGTACCTTTTTTAAAAAACCATAGGTACAAAAATAAGTATGATAAATAAATATACAAGGTCGTAGTCGAAAAACTGTCATCCAAAGAATGTTTGAAATGTTCTCGTCTGAAATCGTTGAAAACTGTTCACATATTGTTTGTATCATTTTGTCAGTTTCCACGACTATTCCAAGTACAACAACAGTTCCACAGACACCGTCTTCAGCAGTAATTTCTACAGCCGTGGTTTCACCCACACCTACAGCTACACATGAAATTATAACTGAAACTATTCAAACAATTAAAGGTATTTTTTTCAAAAAATCTTTATAGTTTTATTGGCATTTTCTGAAAGATGTTAATAGCTGCCTTGAGCTTTATTTAAGTGAATGATTACTAATCAAAATGATGATCAGTAATGTTAAACATTGTACAAGGATATTTAAAAAAGACATTTAATTTCGTAACATTGTTGAATAATATGATGTGAAAACAGGTGAAAATTATTCAGTTAATTGTTCTGTCTTATTTGACTTTTTGAATAATCATTTTTCAGTTACAAGTGAAAAAGTTACAACACCAACTCTACTGTCAACGACAAGTCCATATCCTGGAATTTCAATTACTTGTAAGTTTGATTTTTGAAGAGTTTGTTGTACTATTTGTTTGTTTTATTTTGGCACGATTACAACATAATTGCTAAAACGTTTTCAACAGGAGACACTTAGCCTGCAAGTACACCGGATCATGCTGCTTTTTGAGTTAATGCAATTCCCTCATTTAGTTGTTTTATATTCCTTTATTTGTATTGTCTTAATGAAGTTATGAGAGTTTAACATACGTTAATTACTGTTGTTTTGTATTTATGAATGAAACTCGAGTTACTTTTCTCTTTTCACAGTGTTTATGCATGAATTATAACATAGTTTGATAAGTGGTTACATGCTGATATATTTCTTCTGTAGCAATAGAGACAACAACCCCCATTTGTGAAGAAACAGATGGAATGGATTCAATAACAACAATACCTTCAACTGAAATTACAACAAATGACAAGAAAGGAGAAATTGAAAATCTGCGACCTTCCTCTAAGACACCATTTAAAAGTTCTGAGGAAAAACTAGTTATAGAATACGTGCCTTCGAAGACAAGACCAATAGCCAATGTTGAACTGGTTTTTACTGATAATGTCAAGACTTATACAGTGCAATTCTTTAATGCAGATGGAACCGTCACAACAAAAAAGGTTAGTATGACTCCTAGAAATCAATAGTATTAACGGTTTCCAGTTTACTATTTCGTCATCAAAAACAAAATTTAATTGCTGCAAATATGGTCAGTGAAAATTGAATACTTTGCCTTGAAAATATTTAAACTTTTATTGTTCTGTTTTGTAGGTGAAAGTTGGCGAAAAAGCTACAAGTGTTGGAACTAAACCTGACGTGAGAAAAGTGAATGTAATAATCAAACCAGATGACAAAGAAGATTCTTACAAACCTGTACAACTACAATTGAGTGTCCATGCCTGTTTTGAAGTCAGTAAGTAAGAAATATAAACAGGCGTTTTAACTGCAGATGTATATCTGTTTAGATAAACCGTCGTATAGTCTATTTGTCTGTTAAGTATCTTAGTTTGCTTTGTTAAGATTAGACGTTACGTACAGAAATAATTATGATCAATTTGAATACATGGGCGAGGTGGTTCCAAAGGGTGTTTAAAAGTTGCTTGTCTAAAATAATTGAATGCTGATCAAGTTTTGTTCAATTAATAATTTCAGTTTCTACGACAATTCCAAGTACAACAACAGTTCCACAGACACCTGTTTCAGCAGTAATTACTACAGCCAAGGTTACAGAAACACCTACAGCTTCACCCGAAATTACAACTGAAACTATTCAAACATTAAGCGGTAATTATTAAAAAAACAACTTTCATTGTGTTGAAGGTATTTTCTAATTGATTATATAAGCAGCCTGAAGTTATATCTAAGTAAATGATTACTAATCAAAATGAGGGTCATTAATGGTTAATATTTTACAAGGATATTTGTGAAAGAAATTTAAAGCTGAAACATTTGTTAAATAAAAAGATGCGAAAACAATTGAAAACGTTTTAGTTGTCTGCTATACTTGACTTTCAATAATCATTTTTCAGTAACAAGCGGAAAAGTTACAACACCAACTCTAGTGTCAATGACAAGTCCATCTCCTGGAATTTCAATTACTTGTAAGTTTGATTTTTTCAGTTTTTCTTGTAATATTTGTTTGTTTTATTTGCGCACATTTACATCATAATTGCTGATTTGTTTTTTCGACAGTTGACAATTAGCTTGTCAATACAACAGATCATGCTCCTTAGTGAGTTGATGCCATTGTCTCATCTTTTTGTGTTGTATTCCTTGATTTGTATTGTCTTAATGGAGTTATGAGATTTTAACATAGGTTAACTACTGTTGTTTTGATTTTTTTCAATGAAACTCGAGTTACTTTTCTCTTCTCATAGTGTTTATGTATGAACTATAATACTAGTTTGATAAGTGGTTACATGCTGCAATATTTCTTCTGTAGCAATAGCAACAACAACCCCCATTTGTGAAGAAACAGATGGAATGGATTCAATAACAACCATACCTTCAACTGAAATTACATCAAATGACAAGAAAGGAGAAATTGAAAATCTGCGACCTTCCTCTAAGACACCATTTAAAAGTTCTGAAGAAAAACTGGTTATAGAATACGTGCCTACGAAGACAAGACCAATAGCCAATGTTGAACTGGTTTCTACTGATAATGTTAAGACTTATACAGTGCAATTCTTTAATGCAGATGGAACCGTCACAACAAAAAAGGTTAGTATGACTCCTAGAAATCAATAGTATTAACGGTTTCCAGTTTACTATTTCGTCATCAAAAACAAAATTTAATTGCTGCAAATATGGTCAGTGAAACTTGAATACTTTGCCTTGTAAGTCTGTAAACTTTATTTTTTGTCTGTTCTGTAGGTGAAAGTTGGCGAAAAAGCTACAAGTGTTGGAACTAAACCTGACGTGAGAAAAGTGAATGTAATAATCACACCAGATGACAAAGAAGATTCTTACAAACCTATACAACTACAATTGAGTGTCCATGCCTGTTTTGAAGTCAGTAAGTAAGAAATACACACAGGCGTTTTAACTGCAGATGTATATCTGTTTAAATAAACCGTCGTGTAGTCTATTTGTCTGTTAAGTATCTTACTTTGTTAAGATTAGACGTTACGTACAGAAATAATTATGAGCAATTTGAATACATGGGCGAGGTGGTTTCAATGGGTTTTTAAAAGTTTCTTGTCTAAAATAATTGAATGCTGATCAAGTTTTGTTTAATTAATAATTTCAGTTTCTACGACAATTCCAAGTACAACAACAGTTCCACAGACACCTGTTTCAGCAGTAATTACTACAGCCAAGGTTACAGAAACACCTACAGCTTCACCCGAAATTACAACTGAAACTATTCAAACATTAAGCGGTAATTATTAAAAAAACAACTTCCATTGTGTTGAAGGTATTTTCTAATTGATTATATAAGCAGCCTAAAGTTATATCTAAGTAAATGATTACTAATCAAAATGAGGGTCATTAATGGTTAATATTTTACAAGGATATTTGTGAAAGAAATTTAAAGCTGAAACATTTGTTAAATAAAAAGATGCGAAAACAATTGAAAACGTTTTAGTTGTCTGCTATACTTGACTTTCAATAATCATTTTTCAGTAACAAGCGGAAAAGTTACAACACCAACTCTAGTGTCAACGACAAGTCCATCTCCTGGAATTTCAATTACTTGTAAGTTTGATTTTTTCAGTTTTTCTTGTAATATTTGTTTGTTTTATTTGCGCACATTTACATCATAATTGCTGATTTGTTTTTTCGACAGTTGACAATTAGCTTGTCAATACAACAGATCATGCTCCTTAGTGAGTTGATGCCATTGTCTCATCTTTTTGTGTTGTATTCCTTGATTTGTATTGTCTTAATGGAGTTATGAGATTTTAACATAGGTTAACTACTGTTGTTTTGATTTTTTTCAATGAAACTCGAGTTACTTTTCTCTTCTCATAGTGTTTATGTATGAACTATAATACTAGTTTGATAAGTGGTTACATGCTGCAATATTTCTTCTGTAGCAATAGCAACAACAACCCCCATTTGTGAAGAAACAGATGGAATGGATTCAATAACAACCATACCTTCAACTGAAATTACAACAAATGACAAGAAAGGAGAAATTGAAAATCTGCGACCTTCCTCTAAGACACCATTTAAAAGTTCTGAAGAAAAACTGGTTATAGAATACGTGCCTACGAAGACAAGACCAATAGCCAATGTTGAACTGGTTTCTACTGATAATGTTAAGACTTATACAGTGCAATTCTTTAATGCAGATGGAACCGTCACAACAAAAAAGGTTAGTATGACTCCTAGAAATCAATAGTATTAACGGTTTCCAGTTTACTATTTCGTCATCAAAAACAAAATTTAATTGCTGCAAATATGGTCAGTGAAACTTGAATACTTTGCCTTGTAAGTCTGTAAACTTTATTTTTTGTCTGTTCTGTAGGTGAAAGTTGGCGAAAAAGCTACAAGTGTTGGAACTAAACCTGACGTGAGAAAAGTGAATGTAATAATCACACCAGATGACAAAGAAGATTCTTACAAACCTATACAACTACAATTGAGTGTCCATGCCTGTTTTGAAGTCAGTAAGTAAGAAATACACACAGGCGTTTTAACTGCAGATGTATATCTGTTTAAATAAACCGTCGTGTAGTCTATTTGTCTGTTAAGTATCTTACTTTGTTAAGATTAGACGTTACGTACAGAAATAATTATGAGCAATTTGAATACATGGGCGAGGTGTTTTCAAAGGGTTTTTAAAAGTTTCTTGTCTAAAATAATTGAATGCTGATCAAGTTTTGTTTAATTAATAATTTCAGTTTCTACGACAATTCCAAGTACAACAACAGTTCCACAGACACCTGTTTCAGCAGTAATTACTACAGCCAAGGTTACAGAAACACCTACAGCTTCACCCGAAATTACAACTGAAACTATTCAAACATTAAGCGGTAATTATTAAAAAAACAACTTCCATTGTGTTGAAGGTATTTTCTAATTGATTATATAAGCAGCCTAAAGTTATATCTAAGTAAATGATTACTAATCAAAATGAGGGTCATTAATGGTTAATATTTTACAAGGATATTTGTGAAAGAAATTTAAAGTTGAAACATTTGTTAAATAAAAAGATGCGAAAACAATTGAAAACGTTTTAGTTGTCTGCTATACTTGACTTTCAATAATCATTTTTCAGTAACAAGCGGAAAAGTTACAACACCAACTCTAGTGTCAACGACAAGTCCATCTCCTGGAATTTCAATTACTTGTAAGTTTGATATTTTCAGTTTTTCTTGTAATATTTGTTTGTTTTATTTGCGCACATTTACATCATAATTGCTGATTTGTTTTTTCGACAGTTGACAATTAGCTTGTCAATACAACAGATCATGCTCCTTAGTGAGTTGATGCCATTGTCTCATCTTTTTGTGTTGTATTCCTTGATTTGTATTGTCTTAATGGAGTTATGAGATTTTAATATAGGTTAACTACTGTTGTTTTGATTTTTTTCAATGAAACTCGAGTTACTTTTCTCTTCTCATAGTGTTTATGTGTGAACTATAATACTAGTTTGATAAGTGGTTACATGCTGAAATATTTCTTCTGTAGCAATAGCAACAACAACCCCCATTTGTGAAGAAACAGATGGAATGGATTCAATAACAACCATACCTTCAACTGAAATTACAACAAATGACAAGAAAGGAGAAATTGAAAATCTGCGACCTTCCTCTAAGACACCATTTAAAAGTTCTGAAGAAAAACTAGTTATAGAATACGTGCCTACGAAGACAAGACCAATAGCCAATGTTGAACTGGTTTCTACTGATAATGTTAAGACTTATACAGTGCAATTCTTTAATGCAGATGGAACCGTCACAACAAAAAAGGTTAGTATGACTCCTAGAAATCAATAGTATTAACGGTTTCCAGTTTACTATTTCGTCATCAAAAACAAAATTTAATTGTACAATTAAATGAGACTTACCTTAAGTCGAAATTTGATTGTAATTTTGTTGAACTTATTTATGCTGAGAGTTAACATGAGATGCGCACGCAGATCGTAGAGGTCACTTTTCAGAGAATGTAACAGAGCACATAAGCACATGATACACCGAAAGAACTGGGTGGGAATACGAGTGATAGGGAGGGCATGTTAACTCTCAGCATAAATAGGTTCAACAAAATTACAATCAAATTTCGACTTAAGGTAAGTCTCATTTAATTGTACAATTTTATTGAACCTATATGCTGAGAGTACCATGAGATTTAAGAGATATGTGATCTGTTACTCATGTTCACTGTAATTTATTACAGCCATATCAATCATGATTTATTTATAGGCTTTAAAAACACAAGATGTTGTATCAACTTTGTATTCTATCAAAGTACAAAAGTAAATTAAATCAAACATACATTGACAAATATATGCAACTGTTATGTTAAATTTTTATAATGTCATTGATTGTAAATCTAACATATGTATTATCATTATTATGTTATACATGAGACTTATCAGAATTTGATAACATATGACTTCTCAAAACCTTCACACTATAATTATCATTATAATTTTGTTTAGATACAGGTTTATCATAACATTTCCTGAATGTTGATGCATTTGACCAACCTGCCGCTTTTAAAATTGTATCAATTGAAGTAGCACACCGTAGTGCTGCAGATGTACTTGCTGATCTAGTACTATGTGGTTTATAAATAGTTATGTCTACACCAGCCGTTTGCAATACAATTTTAACCCAACGTCCAAGGGTGTCTTTAGACACATGAGAGTATGGTTTTATACAGCTCAAGATTAACTTTTGAGTTTTCCGAAAACATGATGTTCTAACTAAATACTCTTTTAGCACAGTTACAATACACAGACTTTTATCTTCAATAAAAGCTGGCAACTCCATTGGTTGTAAATGCCTCCCTGGCTTTGAACATTTTAATAAACTTCTCACATCTATATATATGTTACTATCTGTAACAGTTATATCATCTAAATCTAAGCTATGAATGGTTTGTAACCTTTGACCTGTTAACAATAATAGCAGTGTAACTAGCTTATAGGATAAAACACGCAAAGATAACATATAAACTGGTGTTAATGTCTTCAAATATTTAAGCACGACTTCAACATCCAAGGTTCTTTGATATCTGGGTAATGATGGTTTAAGATTGAATATGCCTTTCAGAAATCGCTTAACCAATGGCCATTGTCCAACAGTTTTCTCTTGATTTACAGACATAAACGAAGATAACATACTTCTGGCAGTATTAATAGCACTGTAACCTAAACCTATTTCATATAACGAAGTTAAAAATTCTAAAACATTTAACTCAGAGGCTTTAAATGAATTAATTTTCCGTTCACTGCAAAATAACAACCATCTTTTGAAATATGTCCAATATTGTTGTCGAGTAGCTGGTTTCCAAGATGCAATGATGATTTCAGAAGATTCTTTTGATAATCCATAATTTTGCAAGATTTCCCCGATATCCTGAAAACTGCTAATCGCAATTTCACTAAATGATGCTCCTTTGTTGGATTCTGGGGTTGATACAGAAGATTTTTTCGATTGTTTATTATGAATGACTGTGCCACAATCCGATGAAGTATTTGTGGAAACCAGTTCTGAGTGTTCCACAATGGTGCCACTAATGTCATGTCTGCTTGATCCTGGTCCACCTTTTGCAATATCTTCCCAATCAGACTGAAAGGTGAAAAACAATAACAATTAATGTTACTCCATTTTACAGAAAAAGCATCTACTGCTTCAGCATATTTATCAGGCAAATAAGAGAAATAACGTGGTAATTGATGATTAAATTTTGATGCAAATAAATCCACATCATGTGGTCCAAATAAACAATCAATAATATTAAAAACATCATGATGCAATTTCCACTCAATATCCACATTTATTGATCTTGATAGCCTATCTGCTTCTATATTAGCAACTCCTGGCAAATGACAAGCAGTAACCCAAATTTTCCTTTGTATACACCAAATCCACAATTCCTTTGTCAAATTGTTTAACTTTACAATGCGGCCACCCATTTTATTAATCTAATTCACTGCGACCATGTTATCTAGATACACTTTTACATGAATGTTGTTTCTTGACGAACAAACCCAAATTAATGCTAATAATGCTGCCTTAAGCTCTAAAAAATTAATATGGTGTTTCTGTTCTTCATATGACCAAAACCCTTTGGTTTCGAACAATGTATCTTGCACAACTGCACCCCAACCAGTGTTTGAACTATCAGTGTTAAGAATAAATTGCGGATCTATTAAAGTCATTGGCTTGAAACTACTATTTATATTATTAACCCACCAATTTAAATCTGAAATATTTCCATCTGACAAAGTCATTTTTGCATCAACATTTCCATAATTTTGTTTTAACAATAAATCTTTTGTAATTTCTAAAGACTTTATATATAATGGTGCATACTGTACACCTGGTTCTGTTGCTACTAATTTTCCAATAACTTGTGCAAACTCTCTTATTGTAATCTCTTCCTTGAGAATTAACCGACTACATAATTTAATTATATTGTCCGCCTTTTCTTTTGTTACTCTAATACACATTGTTATTGAATTAATCACAAAACCCAAAAATACAATAATTTGAGTAGGTTGAAGTACAGATTTATCTGGGTGTATGGTAAAACCAAGATGATCTAATAATTGTACTATATTACTTTGACATCCAGAAAAGGTCTTGCACACAAGTAAACTATCATCAATATATGGTGTGTTGCAATGTCCTTTACTTCTCAGTTTAGAAAATACAACTTTTAAAATTTTTGTGAAAATTCGCGGTGCTGTTGTTAATCCATTTGGCAAACAAGTGTATTCATACAGAACACCATTCCAATAAAATCTAAGATATTTCCTATCTTTTTCATTGATGCTAACAGAATAATATGCATCTTTTAAATCAACAGAACCAAACCAGCAATTTTGTGTAATGTTTGTTATTGCTGTTTTAAAAGTTTCCATTTTAAAATGTATTTGTTCAATATCAAGGTTTAACTGTTTTAAATTTAAAATTACTCGATAAGTGCCATCTTTCTTGGGTCTCACAAAAATATTTGAAACATACTGATCCTCAATTGGAGTAACAGGTTGAATAATTGTTTTTGAAATAAACTTATCTATTTCTTTTTGTACATATTCATTTTCTTCACTGCTGAATACAAGTGGGTGTGGCATTATAAGCTGTGTAGGAATGTTTTCAAATTCTAACTGATAACCTTTAATAATATTTAAAATCCAATAGTCAGATGTTAATTCCTTCCATCGATGAAAAAACTTTGAAATTTTCCCCCCAATAAAATTATTTGGAATATTTTGAAGTTTTATAGCAGTTAAGTCAATCAAGTGATCATTTGTACTTACACCACTATCAGAAATAACATGATCTACTTTTTGTCTTTGTTTTTCTTCTTGTTGAATGTCTTGCTGCGGTCTAAAAACCATCATCGTCATATTTTCTTGTTCTTTTGATTTTTTCCTTAATATCGTCCCCAAACAGCATGTCAGTGACTGGTGTGGTATCATCACATAGACCTTTATACTGGGGTTGAATATCCTCTTTAATGAAATTCCTTCGCCTGAAGGTTATTTCGCTATAACAAGCTTGAAATAGCTGGTACGTATCTCTGCACGTAACTGCATATGCTTGCAGTTCCTCTCTAGACATTCCTTCTTTCTTTGAAGATTTATCCACAAACATATCCATCATATACATCAATGGGCAAGCTGTTTTAGACAAGAGATTCTGTAATCGTTGTAATTTTATATCCACATCTTTATTTCGTAGTGACATTTGTTTCCAAATACCTACAATTATAATATAAATTTAGTATATATACACTAAAAAGTTTATAGGGTGTATATTATAATTCTACACAATATTCATACATGCACACATTTCTCATAATTATTGCGAGTTTTTAATCATATTTATAAAACTATATTATTTATTACATGTAAAGTATGGTTTGTTTTATAATAAATTGATTTGCACACTTGATTTTTCAAAAGATATGAATTTTATTAAAATGCAATTTAATTGCATTTAAAATCCTCACCTATGTTGACTCGTGGGACTTTTAGACTGCTCACATTGGCAGGCTTATCATATTTCTTTGTGAGGTCTTTGTATTTTTCTTCATTGACTCGTGTCCTCAGTCCCTGGTTCATGTATGAGGCTAAACCAGAATTAATTTTTGGACCGGTCTTTTCATCTGAACTAATGAAGTCTTTCATAGATTCCAAGACATTTTCATTTTCTGCCTTTTCAACATCCATTTCATCATGTTCATTCTCAGAACATGCTTCATCATCGCTATCGTAACTTTCGTCACTAGAAATATCTGAATATAATTCAGACGGTGCAGATATGTTTTTAGTTTGGTTATTGTTCATATCATTATCAAACAAACTGTCCAGTTGCGATTGGTAATCATCCTTTTTAGGTTTACTTTTAACGACCTTTCTTGGTCCGGCCATTGTTGCCGATTGTCTAGGATTTACCTTTGTTGAACTTTGTATAGGATCAGTTTTTGAATTCTGATTTTTCATCAAAGTTTAGATATACAACTGATTTTGCAGTAGCATATTGTAAATATCAAGTATAACCACTTCCGGAGTGTGAGTGACAGGAGCATTGCTCATGGCTCCTCCTCCTACATTAATGTTTTCAATGCTTGCTTGAAACCCACTAATATTGTTATCATAACCTGGCGAAATAAGTTGCCTGTGGTCATTCATAATACTAAAAATATTGTCACTTTTGGAACTAGTCTTGGCCGTGCCAGACAGTTCCGTTACCGAGTCAATGCTCGAATGTTCAGCCATTTCATTAACAAATGTTTGCTGACAACGTGACAAATTATCCATCACCAACTACATCGTTAGAATATTAATCCATCCAAAAACTATATCAAATCGTAAAGTTTGTATTCCAAATGTCACAAATATATTAAATTCCAGTTCAAAACAATTAAGATATCCATTATTTTCAAATAAACATAAGAGGGATAAATTCCATGACTTGACCTCATGCGACCAAATACGCTAGTGACCTCTACGATCTGCGTGCGCATCTCATGGTACTCTCAGCATATAGGTTCAATAAAATTGCTGCAAATATGGTCAGTGAAACTTGAATACTTTGCCTTGTAAGTCTGTAAACCTTATTTTTTGTCTGTTCTGTAGGTGAAAGTTGGCGAAAAAGCTACAAGTGTTGGAACTAAACCTGACGTGAGAAAAGTGAATGTAATAATCACACCAGATGACAAAGAAGATTCTTACAAACCTATACAACTACAATTGAGTGTCCATGCCTGTTTTGAAGTCAGTAAGTAAGAAATACACACAGGCGTTTTAACTGCAGATGTATATCTGTTTAAATAAACCGTCGTGTAGTCTATTTGTCTGTTAAGTATCTTAGTTTGCTTTGTTAAGATTAGACGTTACGTACAGAAATAATTATGATCAATTTGAATACATGGGCGAGGTGGTTCCAAAGGGTGTTTAAAAGTTGCTTGTCTAAAATAATTGAATGCTGATCAAGTTTTGTTTAATTAATAATTTCAGTTTCTACGACAATTCCAAGTACAACAACAGTTCCACAGACACCTGTTTCAGCAGTAATTACTACAGCCAAGGTTACAGAAACACCTACAGCTTCACCCGAAATTACAACTGAAACTATTCAAACATTAAGCGGTAATAATTAAAAAAAAAAACTTTCATTGTGTTGATGGTTTTTTTGATTGATTATATAAGCAGCCTAAAGTTATGTCTAAGTAAATGATTACTAATCAAAATGAGGGTCATTAATGGTTAATATTTTACAAGAATATTTGTGAAATAAATTTAAAGTTGAAACATTTGTTAAATAAAAAGATGCGAAAACAATTGAAAACGTTTTAGTTGTCTGCTATGCTTGACTTTCAATAATCATTTTTCAGTAACAAGCGGAAAAGTTACAACACCAACTCTAGTGTCAACGACAAGTCCATCTCCTGGAATTTTAATTACTTGTAAGTTTGATTTTTTTAGTTTTTCTTGTAATATTTGTTTGTTTGCGCACATTTACATCATAATTGCTGATTTGTTTTTTCGACAGTTGACAATTAGCTTGTCAATACAACAGATCATGCTCCTTAGTGAGTTGATGCCATTGTCTCATCTTTTTGTGTTGTATTCCTTGATTTGAATTGTCTTAATGGAGTTATGAGATTTTAACATAGGTTAACTACTGTTGTTTTGATTTTTTTCAATGAAACTCGAGTTACTTTTCTCTTCTCATAGTGTTTATGTATGAACTATAATACTAGTTTGATAAGTGGTGACATGCTGAAATATTTCTTCTGTAGCAATAGCAACAACAACCCCCATTTGTGAAGAAACAGATGGAATGGATTCAATAACAACCATACCTTCAACTGAAATTACAACAAATGACAAGAAAGGAGAAATTGAAAATCTGCGACCTTCCTCTAAGACACCATTTAAAAGTTCTGAAGAAAAACTGGTTATAGAATACGTGCCTACGAAGACAAGACCAATAGCCAATGTTGAACTGGTTTCTACTGATAATGTTAAGACTTATACAGTGCAATTCTTTAATGCAGATGGAACCGTCACAACAAAAAAGGTTAGTATGACTCCTAGAAATCAATAGTATTAACGGTTTCCAGTTTACTATTTCGTCATCAAAAACAAAATTTAATTGCTGCAAATATGGTCAGTGAAACTTGACTACTTTGCCTTGTAAGTCTGTAAACCTTATTTTTTGTCTGTTCTGTAGGTGAAAGTTGTCGAAAAAGCTACAAGTGTTGGAACTAAACCTGACGTGAGAAAAGTGAATGTAATAATCACACCAGATGACAAAGAAGATTCTTACAAACCTATACAACTACAATTGAGTGTCCATGCCTGTTTTGAAGTCAGTAAGTAAGAAATACACACAGGCGTTTTAACTGCAGATGTATATCTGTTTAAATAAACCGTCGTGTAGTCTATTTGTCTGTTAAGTATCTTAGTTTGCTTTGTTAAGATTAGACGTTACGTACAGAAATAATTATGATCAATTTGAATACATGGGCGAGGTGGTTCCGAAGGGTGTTTAAAAGTTGCTTGTCTAAAATAATTGAATGCTGATCAAGTTTTGTTTAATTAATAATTTCAGTTTCTACGACAATTCCAAGTACAACAACAGTTCCACAGACACCTGTTTCAGCAGTAATTACTACAGCCAAGGTTACAGAAACACCTACAGCTTCACCCGAAATTACAACTGAAACTATTCAAACATTAAGCGGTAATAATTAAAAAAAAAACTTTCATTGTGTTGATGGTTTTTTTGATTGATTATATAAGCAGCCTAAAGTTATATCTAAGTAAATGATTACTAATCAAAATGAGGGTCATTAATGGTAAATATTTTACAAGGATATTTGTGAAAGAAATTTAAAGTTGCGAAAACAATTGAAAACGTTTTAGTTGTCTGCTATACTTGACTTTCAATAATCATTTTTCAGTAACAAGCGGAAAAGTTACAACACCAACTCTAGTGTCAACGACAAGTCCATCTCCTGGAATTTCAATTACTTGTAAGTTTGATTTTTTCAGTTTTTCTTGTAATATTTGTTTGTTTGCGCACATTTACATCATAATTGCTGATTTGTTTTTTCGACAGTTGACAATTAGCTTGTCAATACAACAGATCATGCTCCTTAGTGAGTTGATGCCATTGTCTCATCATTTTGTGTTGTATTCCTTGATTTGTATTGTCTTAATGGAGTTATGAGATGTTAACATAGGTTAACTACTGTTGTTTTGATTTTTTTCAATGACACTCGAGTTACTTTTCTCTTCTCATAGTGTTTATGTATGAACTATAATACTAGTTTGATAAGTGGTGACATGCTGAAATATTTCCTCTGTAGCAATAGCAACAACAACCCCCATTTGTGAAGAAACAGATGGAATGGATTCAATAACAACCATACCTTCAACTGAAATTACAACAAATGACAAGAAAGGAGAAATTGAAAATCTGCGACCTTCCTCTAAGACACCATTTAAAAGTTCTGAAGAAAAACTGGTTATAGAATACGTGCCTACGAAGACAAGACCAATAGCCAATGTTGAACTGGTTTCTACTGATAATGTTAAGACTTATACAGTGCAATTCTTTAATGCAGATGGAACCGTGACAACAAAAAAGGTTAGTATGACTCCTAGAAATCAATAGTATTAACGGTTTCCAGTTTACTATTTCGTCATCAAAAACAAAATGTAATTGCTGCAAATATGGTCAGTGAAACTTGAATACTTTGCCTTGTAAGTCTGTAAACTTTATTTTGTCTGTTCTGTAGGTAAAAGTTGGCGGAAAAGCTACAAGTGTTGGAACTAAACCTGACGTGAGAAAAGTGAATGTAATAATCACACCAGATGACAAAGAAGATTCTTACAAACCTATACAACTACAATTGAGTGTCCATGCCTGTTTTGAAGTCAGTAAGTAAGAAATACACACAGGCGTTTTAAATGCAGATGTATATCTGTTTAAATAAACCGTAGTGTAGTCTATTTGTCTGTTAAGTATCTTAGTTTGCTTTGTTAAGATTAGACGTTACGTACAGAAATGATTATGATCAATTTGAATACATGGACGAGGTGGTTCCAAAGGGTGTTTAAAAGTTTCTTGTCTAAAATAATTGAATGCTGATCAAGTTTTGTTTAATTAATAATTTCAGTTTCTACGACAATTCCAAGTACAACAACAGTTCCACAGACACCTGTTTCAGCAGTAATTACTACAGCCAAGGTTACAGAAACACCTACAGCTTCACCCGAAATTACAACTGAAACTATTCAAACATTAAGCGGTAATAATTAAAAAAAAAACTTTCATTGTGTTGATGGTTTTTTGATTGATTATATAAGCAGCCTAAAGTTATATCTAAGTAAATGATTACTAATCAAAATGAGGGTCATTAATGGTTAATATTTTACAAGAATATTTGTGAAAGAAATTTAAAGTTGAAACATTTGTTAAATAAAAAGATGCGAAAACAATTGAAAACGTTTTAGTTGTCTGCTATACTTGACTTTCGATAATCATTTTTCAGTAACAAGCGGAAAAGTTACAACACCAACTCTAGTGTCAACGACAATTCCATCTCCTGGAATTTCAATTACTTGTAAGTTTGATATTTTCAGTTTTTCTTGTAATATTTGTTTGTTTGCGCACATTTACATCATGATTGCTGATTTGTTTTTTCGACAGTTGACAATTAGCCTGTCAATACAACAGATCATGCTCCTTAGTGAGTTGATGCCATTGTCTCATCTTTTTGTGTTGTATTCCTTGATTTGTATTGTCTTAATGGAGTTATGAGATTTTAACATAGGTTAACTACTGTTGTTTTGATTTTTTTCAATGAAACTCGAGTTACTTTTCTCTTCTCATAGTGTTTATGTATGAACTATAATACTAGTTTGATAAGTGGTTACATGCTGAAATATTTCTTCTGTAGCAATAGCAACAACAACCCCCATTTGTGAAGAAACAGATGGAATGGATTCAATAACAACCATACCTTCAACTGAAATTACAACAAATGACAAGAAAGGAGAAATTGAAAATCTGCGACCTTCCTCTAAGACACCATTTAAAAGTTCTGAAGAAAAACTGGTTATAGAATACGTGCCTACGAAGACAAGACCAATAGCCAATGTTGAACTGGTTTCTACTGATAATGTTCAGACTTATACAGTGCAATTCTTTAATGCAGATGGAACCGTCACAACAAAAAAGGTTAGTATGACTCCTAGAAATCAATAGTATTAACGGTTTCCAGTTTACTATTTCGTCATCAAAAACAAAATTTAATTGCTGCAAATATGGTCAGTGAAACTTGAATACTTTGCCTTGTAAGTCTGTAAACCTTATTTTTTGTCTGTTCTGTAGGTGAAAGTTGGCGAAAAAGCTACAAGTGTTGGAACTAAACCTGACGTGAGAAAATTGAATGTAATAATCACACCAGATGACAAAGAAGATTCTTACAAACCTATACAACTACAATTGAGTGTCCATGCCTGTTTTGAAGTCAGTAAGTAAGAAATACACACAGGCGTTTTAACTGCAGATGTATATCTGTTTAAATAAACCGTCGTGTAGTCTATTTGTCTGTTAAGTATCTTAGTTTGCTTTGTTAAGATTAGACGTTACGTACAGAAATAATTATGATCAATTTGAATACATGGGCGAGGTGGTTCCAAAGGGTGTTTAAAAGTTGCTTGTCTAAAATAATTGAATGCTGATCAAGTTTTGTTTAATTAATAATTTCAGTTTCTACGACAATTCCAAGTACAACAACAGTTCCACAGACACCTGTTTCAGCAGTAATTACTACAGCCAAGGTTACAGAAACACCTACAGCTTCACCCGAAATTACAACTGAAACTATTCAAACATTAAGCGGTAATTATTAAAACAAAAAAACTTTCATTGTGTTGATGGTTTTTTTGATTGATTATATAAGCAGCCTAAAGTTATATCTAAGTAAATGATTACTAATCAAAATGAGGGTAATTAATGGTTAATATTTTACAAGGATATTTGTGAAAGAAATTTAAAGTTGAAACATTTGTTAAATAAAAAGATGCGAAAACAATTGAAAACGTTTTAGTTGTCTGCTATACTTGACTTTCAATAATCATTTTTCAGTAACAAGCGGAAAAGTTACAACACCAACTTTAGTGTCAACGACAAGTCCATCTCCTCGAATTTCAATTACTTGTAAGTTTGATTTTTGCAGTTTTTCTTGTAATATTTGTTTGTTTTCGCACATTTACATCATAATTGCTGATTTGTTTTTTTGACAGTTGACAATTAGCTTGTCAATACAACAGATCATGCTCCTTAGTGAGTTGATGCCATTGTCTCAACTTTTTGTGTTGTATTCCTTTATTTGTATTGTATTAATGGAGTTATGAGATTTTAACATAGGTTAACTACTGTTGTTTTGATTTTTCTTCAATAACACTAGAGTTACTTTTCTCTTCTCATAGTGTTTATGTATGAACTATAATACTAGTTTGATAAGTGGTTACATGCTGAAATATTTCTTCTGTAGCAATAGCAACAACAACCCCCATTTGTGAAGAAACAGATGGAATGGATTCAATAACAACCATACCTTCAACTGAAATTACAACAAATGACAAGAAAGGAGAAATTGAAAATCTGCGACCTTCCTCTAAGACACCATTTAAAAGTTCTGAAGAAAAACTGGTTATAGAATACGTGCCTACGAAGACAAAACCAATAGCCAATGTTGAACTGGTTTCTACTGATAATGTTAAGACTTATACAGTGCAATTCTTTAATGCAGATGGAACCGTCACAACAAAAAAGGTTAGTATGACTCCTAGAAATCAATAGTATTAACGGTTTCCAGTTTACTATTTCGTCATCAAAAACAAAATTTAATTGCTGCAAATATGGTCAGTGAAACTTGAATACTTTGCCTTGTAAGTCTGTAAACTTTATTTGTCTGTTCTGTAGGTAAAAGTTGGCGAAAAAGCTACAAGTGTTGGAACTAAACCTGACGTGAGAAAAGTGAATGTAATAATCACACCAGATGACAAAGAAGATTCTTACAAACCTATACAACTACAATTGAGTGTCCATGCCTGTTTTGAAGTCAGTAAGTAAGAAATACACACAGGCGTTTTAACTGCAGATGTATATCTGTTTAAATAAACCGTCGTATAGTCTATTTGTCTATTAAGTATCTTAGTTTGCTTTGTTAAGATTAGACGTTACGTACAGAAATAATTATGATCAATTTGAATACATGGGCGAGGTGGTTCCAAAGGGTTTTTAAAAGTTTCTTGTCTAAAATAATTGAATGCTGATCAAGTTTTGTTTAATTAATAATTTCAGTTTCTACGACAATTCCAAGTACAACAACAGTTCCACAGACACCTGTTTCAGCAGTAATTACTACAGCCAAGGTTACAGAAACACCTACAGCTTCACCCGAAATTACAACTGAAACAATTCAAACATTAAGCGGTAATTATTAAAAAAAAATTTGTTCATTGTGTTGATGGTTTTTTTTGATTGATTATATAAGCAGTCTAAAGTTATATCTAAGTAAATGATTACTAATCAAAATGAGGGTCATTAATGGTTAATATTTTACAAGGATATTTGTGAAAGAAATTTAAAGTTGAAACATTTGTTAAATAAAAAGATGCGAAAACAATTGAAAACGTTTTAGTTGTCTGCTATATTTGACTTTCAATAATAATTTTTCAGTAACAAGCGGAAAAGTTACAACACCAACTCTAGTGTCAACGACAAGTCCATCTCCTGGAATTTCAATTACTTGTAAGTTTGATTTTTTCAGTTTTTCTTGTAATATTTGTTTGTTTGCGCACATTTACATCATAATTGCTGATTTGTTTTTTCGACAGTTGACAATTAGCCTGTCAATACAACAGATCATGCTCCTCAGTGAGTTGATGCCATTGTCTCATCTTTTTGTGTTGTATTCTTTGATTTGTATTGTCTTAATGGAGTTATGAGATTTTAACATAGGTTAACTACTGTTGTTTTGATTTTTTTCAATGAAACTCAAGTTACTTTTCTCTTCTCATAGTTTTTATGTATGAACTATAATACTAGTTTGATAAGTGGTTACATGCTGAAATATTTCTTCTGTAGCAATAGCAACAACAACCCCCATTTGTGAAGAAACAGATGGAATGGATTCAATAACAACCATACCTTCAACTGAAATTACAACAAATGACAAGAAAGGAGAAATTGAAAATCTGCGACCTTCCTCTAAGACACCATTTAAAAGTTCTGAAGAAAAACTGGTTATAGAATACGTGCCTACGAAGACAAGACCAATAGCCAATGTTGAACTGGTTTCTACTGATAATGTTAAAACGTATACAGTGCAATTCTTTAATGCAGATGGAACCGTCACAACAAAAAAGGTTAGTATGACTCCTAGAAATCAATAGTATTAACGGTTTCCAGTTTACTATTTCGTCATCAAAAACAAAATTTAATTGCTGCAAATATGGTCAGTGAAACTTGAATACTTTGCCTTGTAAGTCTGTTAACTTTATTTTGTCTGTTCTGTAGGTAAAAGTTGGCGAAAAAGCTACAAGTGTTGGAACTAAACCTGACGTGAGAAAAGTGAATGTAATAATCACACCAGATGACAAAGAAGATTCTTACAAACCTATACAACTACAATTGAGTGTCCATGCCTGTTTTGAAGTCAGTAAGTAAGAAATACACACAAGCGTTTTAACTGCAGATGTATATCTGTTTAAATAAACCGTCGTATAGTCTATTTGTCTGTTAAGTATCTTAGTTTGCTTTGTTAAGATTAGACGTTACGTACAGAAATAATTATGATCAATTTGAATTCATGGGCGAGGTGGTTCGAAAGGGTTTTTAAAAGTTTCTTGTCTAAAATAATTGAATGCTGATCAAGTTTTGTTTAATTAATAATTTCAGTTTCTACGACAATTCCAAGTACAACAACAGTTCCACAGACACCTGTTTCAGCAGTAATTACTACAGCCAAGGTTACAGAAACACCTACAGCTTCACCCGAAATTACAACTGAAACAATTCAAACATTAAGCGGTAATTATTAAAAAAAAATTTGTTCATTGTGTTGATGGTTTTTTTTGATTGATTATATAAGCAGTCTGAAGTTATATCTAAGTAAATGATTACTAATCAAAATGAGGGTCATTAATGGTTAATATTTTACAAGGATATTTGTGAAAGAAATTTAAAGTTGAAACATTTGTTAAATAAAAAGATGCGAAAACAATTGAAAACGTTTTAGTTGTCTGCTATATTTGACTTTCAATAATCATTTTTCAGTAACAAGCGGAAAAGTTACAACACCAACTCTAGTGTCAACGACAAGTCCATCTCCTGGAATTTCAATTACTTGTAAGTTTGATTTTTTCAGTTTTTCTTGTAATATTTGTTTGTTTGCGCACATTTACATCATAATTGCTGATTTGTTTTTTCGACAGTTGACAATTAGAATGTCAATACAACAGATCATGCTCCTTAGTGAGTTGATGCCATTGTCTCATCTTTTTGTGTTGTATTCCTTTATTTGTATTGTATTAATGGAGTTATGAGATTTTAACATAGGTTAACTACTGTTGTTTTGATTTTTTTTCAATAACACTAGAGTTACTTTTCTCTTCTCATAGTGTTTATGTATGAACTATAATACTAGTTTGATAAGTGGTTACATGCTGAAATATTTCTTCTGTAGCAATAGCAACAACAACCCCCATTTGTGAAGAAACAGATGGCATGGATTCAATAACAACCATACCTTCAACTGAAATTACAACAAATGACAAGAAAGGAGAAATTGAAAATCTGCGACCTTCCTCTAAGACACCATTTAAAAGTTCTGAAGAAAAACTGGTTATAGAATACGTGCCTACGAAGACAAGACCAATAGCCAATGTTGAACTGGTTTCTTCTGATAATGTTAAGACTTATACAGTGCAATTCTTTAATGCAGATGGAACCGTCACAACAAAAAAGGTTAGTATGACTCCTAGAAATCAATAGTATTAACGGTTTCCAGTTTACTATTTCGTCATCAAAAACAAAATTTAATTGCTGCAAATATGGTCAGTGAAACTTGAATACTTTGCCTTGTAAGTCTGTAAACTTTATTTTTTGTCTGTTCTGTAGGTGAAAGTTGGCGAAAAAGCTACAAGTGTTGAAACTAAACCTGACGTGAGAAAAGTGAATGTAATAATCACACCAGATGACAAAGAAGATTCTTACAAACCTATACAACTACAATTGAGTGTCCATGCCTGTTTTGAAGTCAGTAAGTAAGAAATACACACAGGCGTTTTAACTGCAGATGTATATCTGTTTAAATAAACCGTTGTGTAGTCTATTTGTCTGTTAAGTATCTTAGTTTGCTTTGTTAAGATTAGACGTTACGTACAGAAAAAATTATGATCAATTTGAATACATGGGCGAGGTGGTTCCAAAGGGTTTTTAAAAGGTTCTTGTCTAAAATAATTGAATGCTGATCAAGTTTTGTTTAATTAATAATTTCAGTTTCTACGACAATTCCAAGTACAACAACAGTTCCACAGACACCTGTTTCAGCAGTAATTACTACAGCCAAGGTTACAGAAACACCTACAGCTTCACCCGAAATTACAACTGAAACTATTCAAACATTAAGCGGTAATAATTAAAAAAAAAACTTTCATTGTGTTGATGGTTTTTTTGATTGATTATATAAGCAGCCTAAAGTTATATCCAAGTAAATGATTACTAATCAAAATGAGGGTCATTAATGGTTAATATTTTACAAGGATATTTGTGAAAGAAATTTAAAGTTGAAACATTTGTTAAATAAAAAGATGCGAAAACAATTGAAAACGTTTTAGTTGTCTGCTATACTTGACTTTCAATAATCATTTTTCAGTAACAAGCGGAAAAGTTACAACACCAACTCTAGTGTCAACGACAAGTCCATCTCCTGGAATTTCAATTACTTGTAAGTTTGATTTTTTCAGTTTTTCTTGTAATATTTGTTTGTTTGCGCACATTTACATCATAATTGCTGATTTGTTTTTTTGACAGTTGACAATTAGCTTGTCAATACAACAGATCATGCTCCTTAGTGAGTTGATGCCATTGTCTCATCTTTTTGTGTTGTATTCCTTTATTTGTATTGTATTAATGGAGTTGTGAGATTTTAACATAGGTTAACTACTGTTGTTTTGATTTTTTTTCAATAACACTAGAGTTACTTTTCTCTTCTCATAGTGTTTATGTATGAACTATAATACTAGTTTGATAAGTGGTTACATGCTGAAATATTTCTTCTGTAGCAATAGCAACAACAACCCCCATTTGTGAAGAAACAGATGGCATGGATTCAATAACAACCATACCTTCAACTGAAATTACAACAAATGACAAGAAAGGAGAAATTGAAAATCTGCGACCTTCCTCTAAGACACCATTTAAAAGTTCTGAAGAAAAACTGGTTATAGAATACGTGCCTACGAAGACAAGACCAATAGCCAATGTTGAACTGGTTTCTACTGATAATGTTAAGACTTATACAGTGCAATTCTTTCATGCAGATGGAACTGTCACAACAAAAAAGGTTAGTATGACTCCTAGAAATCAATAGTATTAACGGTTTCCAGTTTACTATTTCGTCATCAAAAACAAAATTTAATTGCTGCAAATATGGTCAGTGAAACTTGAATACTTTGCCTTGTAAGTCTGTAAACCTTATTTTTTGTCTGTTCTGTAGGTAAAAGTTGGCGAAAAAGCTACAAGTGTTGGAACTAAACCTGACGTGAGAAAAGTGAATGTAATAATCACATCAGATGACAAAGAAGATTCTTACAAACCTATACAACTACAATTGAGTGTCCATGCCTGTTTTGAAGTCAGTAAGTAAGAAATACACACAGGCGTTTTAACTGCAGATGTATATCTGTTTAAATAAACCGTCGTGTAGTCTATTTGTCTGTTAAGTATCTTAGTTTGCTTTGTTAAGATTAGACGTTACGTACAGAAATAATTATGATCAATTTGAATACATGGGCGAGATGGTTCCAAAGGGTGTTTAAAAGTTTCCTGTCAAAAATAATTGAATGCTAATCAAGTTTTGTTTAATTAATAATTACAGTTTCTACGACAATTCCAAGTACAACAACAGTTCCACAGACACCTGTTTCAGCAGTAATTACTACAGCCAAGGTTACAGAAACACCTACAGCTTCGCCCGAAATTACAACTGAAACTATTCAAACATTAAGCGGTAATAATTAAAAAAAAAATAACTTTCATTGTGTTGATGGTTTTTTTGATTGATTATATAAGCAGCCTAAAGTTATATCTAAGTAAATGATTACTAATCAAAATGAGGGTCATTAATGGTTAACATTTTACAAGGATATTTGTGAAAGAAATTTAAAGTTGAAACATTTGTTAAATAAAAAGATGCGAAAACAATTTAAAACGTTTTAGTTGTCTGCTATACTTGACTTTCAATAATCATTTTTCAGTAACAAGCGGAAAAGTTACAACACCAACTCTAGTGTCAACGACAAGTCCATCTCCTGGAATTTCAATTACTTGTAAGTTTGATTTTTTCAGTTTTTCTTGTAATATTTGTTTGTTTTCGCACATTTACATCATAATTGCTGATTTGTTTTTTCGACAGTTGACATTTAGCCTGCCAATACAACAGATCATGCTCCTTAGTGAGTTGGTGCCATTGTCTCATCTTTTTGTGTTGTATTCCTTGATTTGTATTGTCTTAATGGAGGTATGAGATTTTAACATAGGTTAACTACTGTTGTTTTGATTTTTTTCAATGAAACTCGAGTTACTTTTCTCTTCTCATAGTGTTTATGTATGAACTATAATACTAGTTTGATAAGTGGTTACATGCTGAAATATTTCTTCTGTAGCAATAGCAACAACAACCCCCGTTTGTGAAGAAACAGATGGAATGGATTCAATAACAACCATACCTTCAACTGAAATTACAACAAATGACAAGAAAGGAGAAATTGAAAATCTGCGACCTTCCTCTAAGACACCATTTAAAAGTTCTGAAGAAAAACTGGTTATAGAATACGTGCCTACGAAGACAAGACCAATAGCCAATGTTGAACTGGTTTCTACTGATAATGTTAAGACTTATACAGTGCAATTCTTTAATGCAGATGCAACCGTGACAACAAAAAAGGTTAGTATGACTCCTAGAAATCAATAGTATTAACGGTTTCCAGTTTACTATTTCGTCATCAAAAACAAAATTTAATTGCTGCAAATATGGTCAGTGAAACTTGAATACTTTGCCTTGTAAGTCGGTAAACTTTATTTTTTGTCTGTTCTGTAGGTGAAAGTTGGCGAAAAAGCTACAAGTGTTGGAACTAAACCTGACGTGAGAAAAGTGAATGTAATAATCACACCAGATGACAAAGAAGATTCTTACAAACCTATACAACTACAATTGAGTGTCCATGCCTGTTTTGAAGTCAGTAAGTAAGAAATACACACAGGCGTTTTAACTGCAGATGTATATCTGTTTAAATAAACCGTCGTGTAGTCTATTTGTCTGTTAAGTATCTTACTTTGTTAAGATTAGACGTTACGTACAGAAATAATTATGAGCAATTTGAATACATGGGCGAGGTGGTTTCAAAGGGTTTTTAAAAGTTTCTTGTCTAAAATAATTGAATGCTGATCAAGTTTTGTTTAATTAATAATTTCAGTTTCTACGACAATTCCAAGTACAACAACAGTTCCACAGACACCTGTTTCAGCAGTAATTACTACAGCCAAGGTTACAGAAACACCTACAGCTTCACCCGAAATTACAACTGAAACTATTCAAACATTAAGCGGTAATTATTAAAAAAAAAACTTTCATTGTGTTGATGGTTTTTTTGATTGATTATATAAGCAGCCTAAAGTTATATCTAAGTAAATGATTGCTAATCAAAATGAGGGTAATTAATGGTTAATATTTTACAAGGATATTTGTGAAAGAAATTTAAAGATGAAACATTTGTTAAATAAAAAGATGCGAAAACAATTGAAAACGTTTTAGTTGTCTGCTATACTTGACTTTCAATAATCATTTTTCAGTAACAAGCGGAAAAGTTACAACACCAACTCTAGTGTCAACGACAAGTCCATCTCCTGGAATTTCAATTACTTGTAAGTTTGATTTTTTCAGTTTTTCTTGTAATATTTGTTTGTTTGCGCACATTTACATCATAATTGCTGATTTGTTTTTTCGACAGTTGACAATTAGCTTGTCAATACAACAGATCATGCTCCTTAGTGAGTTGATGCCATTGTCTCATCTTTTTGTGTTGTATTCCTTGATTTGTATTGTCTTAATGGAGGTATGAGATTTTAACATAGGTTAACTACTGTTGTTTTGATTTTTTTCAATGAAACTCGAGTTACTTTTCTCTTCTCATAGTGTTTATGTATGAACTATAATACTAGTTTGATAAGTGGTTACATGCTGAAATATTTCTTCTGTAGCAATAGCAACAACAACCCCCATTTGTGAAGAAACAAATGGAATGGATTCTATAACAACCATACCTTCAACTGAAATTACAACAAATGACAAGAAAGGAGAAATTGAAAATCTGCGACCTTCCTCTAAGACACCATTTAAAAGTTCTGAAGAAAAACTGGTTATAGAATACGTGCCTACGAAGACAAGACCAATAGCCAATATTGAACTGGTTTCTACTGATAATGTTAAGACTTATACAGTGCAATTCTTTAATGCAGATGGAACCGTGACAACAAAAAAGGTTAGTATGACTCCTAGAAATCAATAGTATTAACGGTTTCCAGTTTACTATTTCGTCATCAAAAACAAAATTTAATTGCTGCAAATATGGTCAGTGAAACTTGAATACTTTGCCTTGTAAGTCTGTAAACTTTATTTTTTGTCTGTTCTGTAGTTGAAAGTTGGCGAAAAAGCTACAAGTGTTGGAACTAAACCTGACGTGAGAAAAGTGAATGTAATAATCACACCAGATGACAAAGAAGATTCTTACAAACCTATACAACTACAATTGAGTGTCCATGCCTGTTTTGAAGTCAGTAAGTAAGAAATACACACAGGCGTTTTAACTGCAGATGTATATCTGTTTAAATAAACCGTCGTGTAGTCTATTTGTCTGTTAAGTATCTTAGTTTGCTTTGTTAAGATTAGACGTTACGTACAGAAATAATTATGATCAATTTGAATACATGGGCGAGGTGGTTCCAAAGGGTGTTTAAAAGGTTCTTGTCTAAAATGATTGAATGCTGATCAAGTTTTGTTTAATAAATAATTTCAGTTTCTACGACAATTCCAAGTACAACAACAGTTCCACAGACACCTGTTTCAGCAGTAATTACTACAGCCAAGGTTACAGAAACACCTACAGCTTCACCCGAAATTACAACTGAAACTATTCAAACATTAAGCGGTAATTATTAAAAAAAAACTTTCATTGTGTTGATGGTTTTTTTGATTGATTATATAAGCAGCCTAAAGTTATATCTAAGTAAATGATTACTAATCAAAATGAGGGTCATTAATGGTTAATATTTTACAAGGATATTTGTGAAAGAAATTTAAAGTTGAAACATTTGTTAAATAAAAAGATGCGAAAACAATTTAAAACGTTTTAGTTGTCTGCTATACTTGACTTTCAATAATCATTTTTCAGTAACAAGCGGAAAAGTTACAACACCAACTCTAGTTTCAACGACAAGTCCATCTCCTGGAATTTCAATTACTTGTAAGTTTGATTTTTTCAGTTTTTCTTGTAATATTTGTTTGTTTGCGCACATTTACATCATAATTGCTGATTTGTTTTTTCGACAGTTGACAATTAGCTTGTCAATACAACAGATCATGCTCCTTAGTGAGTTAATGCCATTGTCTCATCTTTTTGTGTTGTATTCCTTGATTTGTATTGTCTTAATGGAGTTATGAGATTTTAACATAGGTTAACTACTGTTGTTTTGATTTTTTTCAATGAAACTCGAGTTACTTTTCTCTTCTCATAGTGTTTATGTATGAACTATAATACTAGTTTGATAAGTGGTTACATGCTGAAATATTTCTTCTGTAGCAATAGCAACAACAACCCCCATTTGTGAAGAAACAGATGGAATGGATTCAATAACAACCATACCTTCAACTGAAATTACAACAAATGACAAAAAAGGAGAAATTGAAAATCTGCGACCTTCCTCTAAGACACCATTTAAAAGTTCTGAAGAAAAACTGGTAATAGAATACGTGCCTACGAAGACAAGACCAATAGCCAATGTTGAACTGGTTTCTACTGATAATGTTAAGACTTATACAGTGCAATTCTTTAATGCAGATGGAACCGTGACAACAAAAAAGGTTAGTATGACTCATAGAAATCAATAGTATTAACGGTTTCCAGTTTACTATTTCGTCATCAAAAACAAAATTTAATTGCTGCAAATATGGTCAGTGAAACTTGAATACTTTGCCTTGTAAGTCTGTAAACTTTATTTTTTGTCTGTTCTGTAGGTGAAAGTTGGCGAAAAAGCTACAAGTGTTGGAACTAAACCTGACGTGAGAAAAGTGAATGTAATAATCACACCATATGACAAAGAAGATTCTTACAAACCTATACAACTACAATTGAGTGTCCATGCCTGTTTTGAAGTCAGTAAGTAAGAAATACACACAGGCGTTTTAACTGCAGATGTATATCTGTTTAAATAAACCGTCGTGTAGTCTATTTGTCTGTTAAGTATCTTAGTTTGCTTTGTTAAGATTAGACGTTACGTACAGAAATAATTATGATCAATTTGAATACATGGGCGAGGTGGTTTTAAAGGGTGTTTTAAAGTTTCTTGTCTAAAATAATTGAATGCTGATCAAGTTTTGTTTAATTAATAATTTCAGTTTCTACGACAATTCCAAGTACAACAACAGTTCCACAGACACCTGTTTCAGCAGTAATTACTACAGCCAAGGTTACAGAAACACCTACAGCTTCACCCGAAATTACAACTGAAACTATTCAAACATTAAGCGGTAATTATTAAAAAAAAACTTTCATTTTGTTGATGTTTTTTTTGATTGATTATATAAGCAGCCTAAAGTTATATCTAAGTAAATGATTACTAATCAAAATGAGGGTCATTAATGGTTAATATTTTACAAGGATATTTGTGAAAGAAATTTAAAGTTGAAACATTTGTTAAATAAAAAGATGCGAAAACAATTGAAAACGTTTTAGTTGTCTGCTATACTTGACTTTCAATAATCATTTTTCAGTAACAAGCGGAAAAGTTACAACACCAACTCTAGTGTCAACGACAAGTCCATCTCCTGGAATTTCAATTACTTGTAAGTTTGATTTTTACAGTTTATCTTGTAATATTTGTTTGTTTGCGCACATTTACATCATAATTGCTGATTTGTTTTTTCGACAGTTGACAATTAGCCTGTCAATACAACAGATCATGCTCCTTAGTGAGTTGATGCCATTGTCTCATCTTTTTGTGTTGTATTCTTTGATTTGTATTGTCTTAATGGAGTTATGAGATTTTAACATAGGTTAACTACTGTTGTTTTGATTTTTTTCAATGAAACTCGAGTTACTTTTCTCTTCTCATAGTGTTTATGTATGAACTATAATACTAGTTTGATAAGTGGTTACATGCTGAAATATTTCTTCTGTAGCAATAGCAACAACAACCCCCATTTGTGAAGAAACAGATGGAATGGATTCAATAACAACCATACCTTCAACTGAAATTACAACAAATGACAAGAAAGGAGAAATTGAAAATCTGCGACCTTCCTCTAAGACACCATTTAAAAGTTCTGAAGAAAAACTGGTTATAGAATACGTGCCTACGAAGACAAGAGCAATAGCCAATGTTGAACTGGTTTCTACTGATAATGTTAAGACTTATACAGTGCAATTCTTTAATGCAGATGGAACCGTGACAACAAAAAAGGTTAGTATGACTCATAAAAATCAATAGTATTAACGGTTTCCAATTTACTATTTCGTCATCAAAAACAAAATTTAATTGCTGCAAATATGGTCAGTGAAACTTGAATACTTTGCTGTGTAAGTCTGTAAACTTTATTTTGTCTGTTCTGTAGGTGAAAGTTGGCGAAAAAGCTACAAGTGTTGGAACTAAACCAGACGTGAGAAAAGTGAATGTAATAATCACACCAGATGACAAAGAAGATTCTTACAAACCTGTACAACTACAATTGAGTGTCCATGCCTGTTTTGAAGTCAGTAAGTAAAGAATATACACAGGTGTTTAAATGCAAGAGCATCTGATTTCTTACTCTTGCCTTATTTTATCATTGTAAGATTTGTATAAGTGATTTGTCTTTAGAAGGTCTGTGGTGATTCCTGTTCGCATGAAACTATTTGTAAAAAATTATTAGTAAAAATATTATATTCTAATTTAGATTCAAAAAAGCCTTACGAAATCAAACGCTAGATTATATCAACCAACCGAACAAATAGAAATCAACTGTCATATTTTTTTTAATGGTTCACGCAAATGACAAGGACAATGGAGGGTAATCAATATTTTATAGTACGCTAAATCTCCTATTTACATAACAGTTGTTTATAATTCAGTTATATTGACGAAATATAAAAAGCAACTCCAACACACATAATTGGTTAAAAAACAATAATTGAGATCAGGCGGCACATTCTGTAATCCAACATCATATGAATCAAACACAGATGAAAGGTCAAGTATATTTACAAATTAAGCTTACAAAGATGACAACACACATTGTAGTTGATATTACATGAATTAAAGAATCAATTGTACATTTTACCACGGTTTGGCCCTATATGACAAATCGGCATAAAGGGACAACCCGTCTTAAAATGACGATATGTTCAAGCCCCCATGAATTATTTCGATTCTAATAGGACAAATACGGCAATTCTGTTGGATCGGAGAGCTCTAGGTGGAGGCAAATATTTGCCGTTACCATTAATACACGCACTATTAAATTGGCGTAAAAAAATAGAGAAAACTGAATTAGTGACATGCTTAAACTATTTACAATAACGTATTTAGATAGTTTTGGATGAATTTAAATGATTATTTACTTATATATGTTTTATAAGTATAAAAAATGGCTTATACCACATTTTAGCCTCGTTTGTTTACGTTTCCTTGTGTTGTGATTATTTTCGGATTCACAAGCCTGTATTTTCCCGTAAAATGCATATATTCTCAAGTCATCGTTCGATGACGTCGGTTACCTCATTCATAAAAAAGCATATGACGTGGGAGTACGATCGGAACAGCTTAGGCAATATATTCATATTTTACCACTGGTGTGTACTCAAAGAGTTTGAAGGACGTCATGTTAGAATGATATTTAAGGCTTTTTGATTTCTCTTTGTCAGCTTCAACGTCAATTCCTAGTACAACTACAGTCCCACATATGTCATCAATGGGAACCATCAAGGTAGAGACTACACCAGTAACTACATCTACACCAACAATTTCAAGTGAAACTACTACATCATCAACGGGTGAGTGTTTAGCTGATAGTCCCAGTTATTTTTTAAAAGATATGTTATAGGAGCATATGTAGGCTATATTAAGGTAGTTGACATCAATCAAATGCTGTAGGAAGTTGATGGCTTTTATACAATTTATTTGTTTAGGGCGGTTCCAAATCGATAACAACACCTTATTAATGTGAACGACCAGTCCCTTTCCACATTTTGTTTAATTACAAAAAATGATTTAATATTGAACTTTTTTGTAATAGCTATTTCTTTAATAATGTTAACATGTCTAGTTATACTTCATGTTAAAAGATATATAAGAATAATGAATGAAAGATTCTCCGTTTGATAAGCCTTATCATGTATTATTTTTATATTATTTTCAGTAAAAGCAATGGCAAGCACATTATTAAAATTGCACAATTTCTAGATTTTCAGTTGATTTACTGTCATCGTATCAAACTATATTTTACAAGAAATATCTGTTATTGTTGAGTCCTGAAATAGTCAATTCCGTGTTTGCGATACTTGGATCATAATAGACAAAGAAAACACATCGGTTTTAAAGAAAGCAAAATGTTGCATGGATGCTCATATCTTCGTTGTCAAAACTACTAGTCCATGTTGTCTGTACTCAAAAATATATATGATAAACAAACTTAAATTACAATCAAACATTTGTTGTTGGTTACAAAATATTCGAAGATGGCATACATGATAAAAATAATAATATCAGTCATCTAAACAGAGCTATATTTTTCTTTCATAAAGTAATTTTGATGGATTTGCACTCTATGTATTTACAAACATCTCAGAAAGTACAATTTAAAAAAAGAACAGGTTTGAACCTAAAACTGGATATAGCGTCATAGTGTTATGACATCGGGTTTCATATTGATCATGCATTTGAGTACAAGCGTATTTTGGCTTGAGACGTAGCCAAGGAGTATTTAAGATAATTGAGACCTGATACACCAATACGAGTTCTTTGCATTGAGTTGAACCCCTGATCGCTCAGTCGTTAAAGTTGTAGCGTTCACACAAAACAAATGCATACACAACTGTGTGCAAAACAGACGTCAAACAATTTATCATTTACATGAGCAATGGTAGATCAAAAATTTGGTTTTGTTATACAGGAGTTCACTGACTTTTAATTTTGAGCAAAATGTTTGAAGACTTTCCCAGAAACAGGAAAAATGTGTACTCAAAAAGATATAGTTTTGTCATAGCACAACAAGAAAAAGTTGAACGTCTACTGTTGGTAGAATAGTTTGGCTATTATAAGAATTTTTAAAATTTTATGTGTCTTCTATTCCAATTATATTGTGATCTCAGGAGTTATCTTTAAATGACAGTGTGTGCCCTGTTTAATACATTATAACTGGGCTACATTTTAGGAAATTGTGATGCCCCACTTGGATTAGAATCTGGAAAGATACCCTCGTCGAACATTAAGTACTCCACTGCGGATAATGACAGTGGTTATGGTAGACTTAATCAAACACCGTGGGTGTCGAAAAAGGGTTTTGAATCCGGGTCTTACATAGAAGTCTCATTTCACGGACAGACCGGGGCATTTTCAAAAATCAACTTTCAAGGTGGAAGTATTAATGGTATTGGCTCTGGATATGTTACCTCATTTAAGATCGAAGTTCGTGAAAAAAAAGGAAATTGGAAACCTGTAAAAGGCGTAAGTTATCATGGTAACTAAATGTTCATTATGTATATCTATTCTAGAACATAGTATGATATTGGCCGAACAAGCTCGTAAGCGTATGTATCTGTAAATAAAAAAAGTACAAATGCATTAACGTCATAAGCTAAATTAATTTACAAACATTTAACTCTGATTCTCTTGTTGTTCAATACAGTTCCTGATACAGGCTGATCTAAACCTTTCTTTGTACTGAATAAAGCAATACATTATCCAGAAAAATAACGAAGGCTGGCAATCAATTAAGCAATTAAATTGTGAAATAATTGTAAAAGAACATTTACAAGATGAGATGTTAAATGAGAAATAAAATCAGATAATCTCATGTTAATTTCAGGTTTTCAAAGGCAGTCAGAATGTTGACACAGTTATCAGCAAACGAATTTATCCAATGGCAAATGGAGATGGAATTCGAATATACCCACTCACCTGGTTCGGTAGACCTTTATTTAGATTTGAACTCTTTGGCTGCATGTTTTGTAAGTAACTGCCAACGAATTCAAATATTTAGGTTCTTATTTGATTTTTGTAACTGAAAATAGACATTTTGTAGTTGACAATAATAACATGTAAGAAGATACACCAATAAAAGAAAAAAACAGTGGCTGAAGGCTAACATTTGTATTTTGCAGTTATTTCAAATGATTTGAGTCTATTATCATGTATATTTCATACATGTTGTTATGTCATGTGAATATTTTAAATGTACTAATGAGAAACTTTTATCTCCAACATTTATCGCTCACAACAGCCTTTTTGTTTTATGCTAGGACTGTTTATCAATGTTTGAAAACCGATATTTAACCTAAATGCAAAAATCTTTACTTGTCAGAATTAATATGGTCTTCACTAATTAGAAATGCTTCTATTTTCAAATTATTATACATTCATTTGTTTCATTATTTTCCATATATTAAAATAATGTGAGTTGTTAATAATAACTGCTAAAACATGATTCGATATATCTTTCTATGTCGACTTTCCATTCGTTGAAGTGTTACTTCGTACATCAATATTACCTTTTCAGACTTATTACCATTAAAATTTTCCTAGAGCAAAAAAAAACCAGAATACTTTTATTTTTAGCAAGTACTACAACCGAGAGTCTGAGTACACCATTATCGTCAGAAGAAAGTAAGTTGCATAGATGTTAAAAGAAACTGTTAAATCTTCGTATTCTAGTAATTCATTGAAATTTAACTGGTGTCCACTTCTTACATACATGTTGTTTCTGAGATCAATGTAAATTAATCTTTCAATTACAATTGTACTGTTCTAGTTATTTATTATCTAGATTATCTAATGCAATATGATTCAAAACTATATAATATAAACAACTAAGGAGCAAACCTAATAGGTATTGGACATAATTGTTTCGTCCTTCTCATCTATATCTTTTATCAATATTACTGCATTATCATTATACTTCAATTTATATACATAGATGTATTTATGAATATTTTATTTTCATTTCTTATAATTACAGCTGATTGTATCCTTGAACCCTGGTCCCATTACCTTACCAGTGCCTTTTGATGGTTCATATATATGCATAAAACCTTGCTTGTTATATATTTACACTTAATTTGTCAGACTGTTTATCTGACACAAGCATACTATAAATACTACCATTTTTTGTATTTTACATTTGATTTCATTTTGTTGCAAGACATGTTATTAACGTAACCAATGTTATACGTTATAATTATTTATTTACTTACTTAAGCTTATATAAATAGGTTTTTAAATTATTTCAGGAGCCTCACAAGTAATTTGATAATTCTAACTGTAGTAATTTAAGAACCTATTTATCAGTAAAGTTATTTTACATCCAATAGCTAGCATTTTTTAAAAATATATCTACAATATATGCAACCATGATTTTATTTTAAACATTCATAAGCCTTATAATTTGTATTCAAAAGATGTATTTTACTATTATTACAAAATAGCTATATTTCTACTGTATAACCACTGTTTTTAACTAATAGACTATGTACTTTGTAGCAACGAGTTCTTTGAGTACATCAACAAGCTCTGTGATAACATCAACCAGTTCTATGACAACAAGTACCGCAATTACAACTACAAAAGGTATTTTGAAAATATACCGTTTAGATAACCCATGATCGTTCCTATTAATTGGCTAATAAATAAACACTAATGATTTAGCATTAGAAAACTTGATAACTTGGGTTTCATTTAGATGTTGAATCGTATATTCATGACATGTAAGTTGCCTTTATTTTTTCAGTCAAATGACATCAAAGTAAGTTAAATATTGATTTATCTTTAACAGGTGAATGCACAGAGGAGATGAGAAAAATTGGAATTATAGATGAAAACCTTATAACATTTAGTAGCAACCTAGGTACTGGCGATGGGAAGCTTGGCGGTGAAGCATGGAGTCCTACGGAAACTGACTTACAACCTTCTGTTACGATTAGCTTCCCAAATAGGGCTAGAGTTACTTCAATCATGGTCCAAGGAGGTTCAAATGGATTTGTCCAACAATTTCATATTGGAATCAAGGAAACACCTGAAGAGTTCCAGTATATAAAGAATATTAACCATGAAAAGATGGTAATACTCTTCTGTTAGCTGCAAGAATAAGATGTTTACCCTCATTAAATTATATATACAATGTAAAACATGTTACTATAATAACATTGTAAACTAAGTAGTCCCTGCCATTTAGGCTTTTGTTTGGTATGTTTTTCGAGTAGGTCTAAGTTACTAGTAATTTTCGACAAAGTAAAAGAGGCAATGAACAATATCATTTTTCTTTGCGATCTCTATTCGTTTTGATGCAACGTGTTGACAGCACTAATAGCTGATTGGTATCAGATGATGTAAATTACAGGATTTGTTTCACATATGATTATTTTGAGGCTTATGTGACTGAAAATAATTTGTGTCTATTTTGTTCATAAAAGCCCGAACAAATACATGCATTTTGAAACCAAAGAAATTTATAAATGACTTGAGTATACAATTTTAGTTTGATGATTTATATAAAGAATGCATAATGGTATATTTTACTCGCAAGTCCTACTAATGAACACATGGGAATTCATTTTCTGAAAAAATTGGTCCGATATTGAAGGCCACTAGGCATACCTTATTGTTTAGGAAGCTTTTGTGTTAAAGATAAATATTAGGTCATCTATAAGTGGCTTTATTTGGTCTTTTTTGGATTAATATTTGTCAGCTTTTCAACGTTTGATTTAAATTTTGGATGCTAATATGTTCTAGGTACGAGCATCATTTAAATTCATAATCGTCGTTATGCAGTATCATTAACATTGATGTTTTCAATTGTTGGATGCTATTTCGTTACACCTACGTCAATGTTTTTGGTTTGATCAGTATGACGTCTTTCATATTTACTAGATATAATAATTTTATTGTGTCATGTTCATTTGATGTAATGAACAATATAGTATTGAGATCAATTTGTGTCAATACTTAAAATTTTCTTATCAAAACAAGACACTTTGATCTGAGCCTGTTAGAACATTTATTAAAAGGATTGTTTGTGTTCCGTACATTGATTCAGTCAGTTGACAAATATTTCTTTCTACTTCGGTAGACTTACTTGTAATTCGAAATTTGTTAGTAAATTTCTTTTCCAATTTATATTAGTAAGTAGCTAGCTATTACCAAAACCAAACTGTAATGTACAATGCATTCGGAAGTATTAAAAGACTGGCTGACAATATGATGTTGATTTCAATTAAATTGTCTGACTTTTTTGGACGGAGTTCTACAAAAATATAAAATATTGATAATTTTGATTAATTTGTTTACATTTGAAATTTTAGTTTTTTTATTTCGCACTGTAGATCTTGGAAAACTTTGTTGCTTTAAAAGTTTGGTGCGTCCAAAGCGCTTGTCGTCTTTCTAACCTAGAAACACTTAAAAAAAAACACCAAAAGGAAAAATAAAAACTTGAATACACAATAAGCTATATGACACAAAGAAATAAAAAAGAATTTCCGAATCAAACTAAGGTAAACTTTGTGTGAGGGAATAGGAAGCTACATATCAAAATGTAATTTCTAATTCTTTGAACAAAATAAAGAAAAGAATGTTTTGATTAAGCCGATACCGCAGCTTGACTACAGAACTAATAAATTAACATGTTGGTCCGTCTAAAATGTATTTACTTGTGACAAAATACCCCAAAAAGCCATAATATTAAGAAAATGATAATACATTTGAATAAGAGATTCCTTAAGATTTTAAATCAATTTGTTTTCTTTTAGACGTTTGTTGGAAACACAGATAATACTGGAATAGTGACTATTGAGATGCCTGCCGAAATAAGAACAACAAATATCATAAGCATTCAACTATTTCCCGTAATACCAGAAGGCAAACCAGTTGAACTAAGATTTGAAGTAATTGGTTGTGCTGCTAGTAAGTTTATTGTATGTAATTTATACATAATCTAATTAGATTTGAGACAACTAGCTTAAATAAAGTAGATGCAACAATATTAGGCAGCTATACGGCTATAAACAATAAAAGAAAAAAAAACATTCTGTTTATCGGCTATAGACTGCCTGATTTGAAATAGCGAAGACTAGTGGGGGTATTTTTAAGCTCATTGGAGCCCAAAGGCCCAATGTGAGCTTATGCAATCACTTGGCATCCGTCGTCTGTCGACGTCTGTCGTCGCAAACTATTTAAAAAATATTCTCCTCTGAAATACAGGTGGGCGATTCAGGCTCTTGAGAGCATCTTGAATACAAAATAATTTACGAAAAACAAATATGACAGATATTAACCAACGACTACCCACTGAGCTTAAGACTCCTGATTTCGGACAGGCTAGTTAAGAATGGTGAGAGGGGTTTAAAACATGCTTAAAGGCGTCAACCATATCCCTAACCTTGGACAGCATTCATGTTTAGAGAAATATTTTGATACAATTTATCTTTCTCTTTTTTCGAAAAAGTTATTTTGAACTAACATGGATTAAACTGTAACGCAAAAATGCGTTCACTTGTGTCCGATATATTTTAGGAAAATTATGACCTGCAATTTGATTAAAAATACCCAATATATGTTTGTGGTGCTATTTTTGTATTTGATTTATTATGGTATTTCCAAAAAATGTTCTAAAATTTAAACGAATCAGTTGATCCTCATCGCATTAAATATTTGGCATCCTTGGACACTTCAGCGTCATTGTTTGAAATATCAGAAAAGCACATACTTGTATGAAATTTATTGTTGTTGTTCAATTAATTAGAAAAATCATATTAAAATAATTGCAGGTATAACGACACCAATGGTAACCTCTGTAACAACACAGCCAATCACGACAGGTAACAACGTTTATTTAACATTTTTATTTGAAATTTACTTATATAAAACAACATATTTCTTTTGCTGCAAACTTTTCTGCATTTCCAATAACAAATGAACATTTTCCTACGTAGAAATCTTTTCAATAACACATATTTAAGATGTATAATATTATTTAAAGTAAAAATTGTACTTTCAATATCTTTAAAAAAAAAAAAACGAAACTAAAAATTAAAGTAGACATGATAAATATTAGTTTTAAGACATGTTTGCAGTTTATCGTTTTTGAAAATATGTGTCTTTTACTACACAACCATATTATTGTTTATCAAAGAGACAATTATCTATTTGATATGGGAATGTAACTATAAATGTGTTGACTTTTTTCTTGATACAAGTTATAGTCGTTTAACCTCAGACTAATATGATTAAGGCATGCTTTATACAAATTAAATTTTATTGGGATCAAAGAGTGGGCAATGTTTGAAAGGGTTCTTGAACTTGTTCACCATGTTTCACAAGCGTTATTCGTTTCGAACTCTTTCTTTTCTGAAGATCAAATGCAAATCTTGTTATAATGTTTAGACACAAAGTTAAAGAATAAACTAGTCAATATATTTCTACAGAAACTAACAAATTGCAATTTCTTTTAATTACCTTACGAAAAATTCCTCCAATTTTACGGATTTACTGAGGTGAGATTAATTTGTGGCAGATGTGCGAACTCCTTGGATTGTTTTCCTAGGATACAGGGTAACATATTTTGACCAACACTCCTATTCTTCTTTTTATATAAGACTTAAATAACTCATCAAAGTTCACCTACAAAAATTTAAAACCCAAATAATACCAATACAATTAATAGTTATAAATCCCAGTCAGTCATTTCCCGCCATTTTGTATAAATCAAATATCTCAAGAAGAAGCTCTATAACCTATCAATATGTTAAGCTGATTTTTTATTGCAATTCGGAATTGTAGTATCACATTTATATTCTGGATTTGTTTCAATCAACCTAAGTACATCCTTAATGCCAACAATTTAATACTTAGGTACAACAGTACCGACTATCACAACTCAATCACCACCTGCACCTCCAGTGACAACAATTAAAACAAGTACAACACAACAGCCAACAACCACTGTTGGTACATCACAGTCAACAACTACTCCAGGTACAACAACCACTGTTGGTACATCACAGCCAACACCTACTCCAGGTACAACAACTGTTGGTACATCACTGCCAACACCTACTCCAGGTACTACAACAACTGTCGGTACATCACAGCCAACACCTACTCCAGGTACAACATCCACTGTTGGTACATCACAGCCAACACCTACTCCAGGTACAACCACTGTAGGTACATCACAGTCAACACCTACTCCAGGTACAACCACTGTTGGTACATCACAGCCAACACCTACTCCAGGTACAACAACCACTTTTGGTACATCACAGCCAACACCTTCTCCAGGTACAACAACTATTGGTACATCACAGGCAACACCTACTCTAGGTACAACCACTATTGGTACATCACAGCCAACACCTACTCCAGGTACAACCACTGTTGGTACATCACAGCCAACACATACTCCAGGTACAACAACAACTGTCGGTACATCACAGCCAACACCTACTCCAGGTACAACAACCACTGTTGGTACATCACAGCCAACACCTACTCCAGGTATAACAACCACTGTCGGTACATCACAGCCAACACCTACTCCAGGTACTATAACCACTGTCGGAACATCACAACCAACAACTACTCCAGGTACCACACAACAACCTACATCCACTGTCGGTACATCACAGCCAACACCTACTCCAGGTTCTACAACCACTGTCGGTACATCACAGGCAACACCTACTCCAAGTACCACAAAACAGATAACAACTACTGTAGCTACACAGCAAACAACAATCGCTGTTGGTACAACAACTACGTTAACAACTTCTGGAACAGGCCATACGAATGTTGGGACTACAACTGTTGGCACAATATCAACTGGTAATTATTAGACACTTGTCATTTTTTCCTAAAAAATTTGCAATATGATAGTTTGGACATACGATCATAAGTCTTATAAATGTTGATCAAACAAACTATAAAATCACGAACAAAAACATGTATAAAGATTACAAATTCAATCATTTTGTTTTTCATTTTTTCCAGTCAAACGCTTAAAATCTTACTTTGCTTGGTGTTAACGTCATCCATATGATGAAATATAATAATGAATATCAATATGAAAAGTAACGTATTTATATGGATATGCAGGAGCTAATTGAACAACAAGCAAAACTTAGTTGTCTCATTCTCAATTAAATGCTATGATATATTCAGATATTGATGAAATATTATTAATTGCAATATAAATTCCAATCAAGGTGAAACAACAGTAGGCGTACCCACTACACCTCCAATGCCACCAACACCAAGTATAACTGAACAGTCAACGACCATGCCAGTGTCATCAAAACCAACGACTACTGCAAGTACAACCACTGTTGGTACCTCACAGGCAACACCTACTCCAGGTACTACAGGCACTGTCAGTACATCACAGCCAACACCTACTCCAGGTACAACCACTGTCGGTACATCACAGCCAACACGTACTCCAGGTACAACCACTGTCGGTACATCACAGTCAACACCTACTCCAGTTACTACAACCAGTGTCAGTACATCACAGCCAACACCTACTCCAGGTACAACAACCACTGTTGGTACATCACAGCCAACACCTTCTCCAGGTACAACCACTGTCGGTACATCACAACCAACACTTACTCCAGGTACTACAACCAGTGTCGGTACATCACAGCCAACACCTACTCTAGGTACTACAACCAGTGTCGGAACATCACAGCCAACACCTACTCACGGTAGTACAACCAGTGTCGGTACATCACAGCCAACACCTACTCCAGGTACTACCACAACTGTCGGTACATCACAGCCAACACCTACTCCAGGTACTACAACCAGTGTCGGTACATCACAACCAACACCTACTCCAGGTACTACAACCAGTGTCGGTACATCACAGCCAACACCTACTCCAGGTACTACCACAACTGTCGGTACATCACAGCCAACACCTACTCCAGGTACTACAACCACTGTCGGAACATCACAGCCAACACCTACTCCAGGTACTACAACCACTGTCGGCACCTCACAGCCAACAACTACTCCAGGTACAACCACTGTCGGTACATCACAACCAACAACTACTCCAGGTACCACACAACAACCTACATCCACTGTCGGTACATCACAGCCAACACCTACTCCAGGTACTATAACCACTGTCGGAACATCACAAACAACAACTACTCCAGGTACCACACAACAACCTACATCCACTGTCGGTACATCACAGCCAACACCTACTCCAGGTTCTACAACCACTGTCGGTACATCACAGGCAACACCTACTCCAAGTACCACAAAACAGATAACAACTACTGTAGCTACAGAGCAAACAACAATTGCTGTTGGTACAACAACTACGTTAACAACTTCTGGAACAGGCCATACAAATGTTGGGACTACAACTGTTGGCACAATATCAACTGGTAATTATTAGACACTTGTCATTTTTTCATATAAAATTTGCAAGATGATAGTTTGGACATACGATCATAAGTCTTATAAATGTTGATCAAACAAACTATAAAATCACGAACAAAAACATGTATAAAGATTCCAAATTCAATCCTTTTGTTTTTCAGTTTTTCCAGTCAAAAATTAAAATCTTACTTAGCTTGGTGTTAACGTCATCGAAATGATGAAATATAATAATGAATATCAGTATGAAAAGTAACGTATTTATATGGATATGCAGGAGCTAATTGAACAACAAGCAAAACTTAGTTGTCTCATTCTCAATTAAATGCTATGATATATTCAGATATTGATGAAATATTATTAATTGCAATATAAATTCCAATCAAGGTGAAACAACAGTAGGCGTACCCACTACACCTCCAATGCCACCAACACCAAGTATAACTGAACAGTCAACGACCATACCAGTGTCATCACAACCAACGACTACTGCAAGTACAACCACTGTTGGTACCTCACAGGCAACACCTACTTCAGGTACTACAGGCACTATCAGTACATCAGAGCCAACACCTACTCCAGGTACAACCACTGTCGGTACATCACAGCCTACACCTACTTCAGGTACAACCACTGTCGGCACATCACAGTCAACACCTACTCCAGGTACTACAACCAGTGTCAGTACATCACAGCCAACACCTACACAAGGTACTACAACCACTGTCGGTACATCACAGCCAACACCTACTCCAGGTACTACAACCACTATCGGTACATCACAGCCAACATCTACTCCAGGTACAACCACTGTCGGTACATCACAGCCAACACCTACTCCAGGTACTACAACCAGTGTCGGTACATCACAGCCAACACCTACTCCAGGTACAACCACTGTCGGAACATCACAGCCAACACCTACTCCAGGTACAACAACTGTTGGTACATCACAGCCAACACCTACTCCAGGTACAACAACCACTGTTGGTACATCACAACCAACACCTCCTCCAGGTACAACAACCACTGTTGGTACATCACAACCAACAACTACTCCAGGTACAACAACTGTTGGTACATCACAGCCAACACCTACTCCAGGTACAACAACCACTGTTGGTACATCACAACCAACACCTACACCAGGTACAACAACTGTTGGTACATCACAGCCAACACCTACTCTAGGTACAACAACCACTGTTGGTACATCACAACCAACACCTACTTCAGGCACTACGACTAGTGTCGGTACAACACAGCCAACACCTACTCTAGGTACAACAACCAGTGTCGGTACATCACAGCCAACACCTACTCCAGGTACTACAACAACTGTTGGTACATCACAGGCAACAACTACTCCAGGTACAACAACTGTTGGTACATCACAGCCAACACCTACTCCAGGTACAACAACCACTGTTGGTACATCACAACCAACACCTACTTCAGGCACTACGACTAGTGTCGGTACAACACAGCCAACACCTACTCTAGGTACAACAACCAGTGTCGGTACATCACAGCCAACACCTACTCCAGGTACTACAACTACTGTTGGTACATCACAGGCAACACCTACTCCAGGTACTACCACCACTGTCGGTACATCACAGTCTACACCTACTCCAGGTATAACAACCACTGTCGGTACAGCACAGCCAACACCTACTCCAGGTACAACAACCAGTGTCGGTACAGCACAGTCAACACCTACTCCAGGTACTACAACTACGGTCGGTACATCACAGCCAACACCTACTCCAGGTACTACAACTACTGTCGGTACAGCACAACCAACACCTACTCCAAGTACTACAGCCACTGTCAGTACATCACAGCCAACACCTACTCCAGGTACCTCAGAACAGCCTACAACCACTGTTGTTACATCACAGGCAACAACTTCGCCAGGTCTTACAGAGCAGCCTACAACATCAACATCAGCGCCAGTGTCTACTGCAGGTAACAACACATTAATTAATATGAAGTTAGGTTACAAATAAATTGTTTTGCCTGTCTGATAATCGTATCGGATTAGCTGATAAAAAAGAAAGACTGCAGTCATTAAATTTCATTAAAGCTTATTTTTATAAGAAGTATTTTTTTTCAGGAACAGTACAAAGTACTATCACAACACCACAAGGTTAGTTATTTTATCAATTTCTATAAAATATATATGTTTAACGATTTTGTTATTTTGACTACGGGTAAAAGACAAACTTATTTGCAAGGACAAAACATAGTAGCCGAAAGTTTCAAGAATGACAAATGCAATCCCTGTTTCAACATGTTTCCAAATCCACCATCGCCAAAAAAGAAATTTTATATAACTACGTCTATCAGTGTTCAAAATGTCAATACCTCAACAATAATTTACTAAACAACTGATATTCCTACAACTGTAGCGGTAACTTAATTCTTTTATCAATTGACAGCCTCTTGAATTAAAGAAGTTGTGTCTATATTCAGTCAAAAGAGAGATGAATATATATCAAGATCGAAGAAGGATCACGAAGGGTTGAAATTGACCCTACATTTTTAGTGTTTTTTTTAAATTGGGCCAAACAATTACAAATTTCAAATAGAAATACTTGTGATAATTCTATTAAAACTAAAATATACTTTTTTGGCATCTTCCTTTAACATTTTTGAAGCTATGACCCCTTAAATGTACATTATTTGTATTTAAGGTCAATTTTAGTAAATTTTGTCCCAAATTTTAATTTTTTTTGGCATAATTAAACTTATCAACGATCCAAATAAAGGCAACATTAGTATACCTCTGTTCAAAAAGTTTTTATATTGATGAATTCAATATCACATTTGGAATCTTTTAGATAAAAAACATTTTGGATCGTACGTGGCGGCCAAATTTTTCCTAAAGCTTTTAGGTCTGAAATTTGCCCAAAATCATCATATTTTGACAAAATGTCAAAAATGGGCCTATATTATAGTTCGTTTCTGTGTGTGTTACAATTTAACGTTGCGTCGTTTGTTTTCTCTTATTTTTGAGTGTAAATTGACATTGCGATAAGACGTGTCACGGTACTTGTCTATCCCAAATTCATGTATTTGGTTTTGATGTTATATTTGTTATTCTCGTGGGATTTTGTCTGAAGCTTGGTCCGTTTCTGTGTGTGTTAGTTACATTGTAGTGTTGTGTCGTTGTTTTAGTCTGTTACCTGGATTTTGTTTTTTGTCCATAGATTTATGAGTTTGAACAGCGGTATACTACTGTTGCCTTTATTTGGAGAATATTGTGTACTTTATTAGAAGAAATGATTTATTGAGCATTTAGATTTTTGAAATAGACCCAATTACGAACGAAATTGTGAACTTTTTGGTGTTTTATGATAAAGTTGATATTTTAGGCCATTTTGGGCCATAAGTGATCCTTGTTATATAAGCATTCGTGGTTTTAGTGTTTATTGGATGCTGCTTCTTGTTGATGTATCAAATATCCCCTCATATTTATGATTATAAAACCAATTTAGTTATTAAGATTAACAATTTGTCAATTGTGACATAGAAAAAATTGTTTAATTATTGTGTAACAATTTTCAGGTGTATGTACGAATCCCAAAACTTTCAAGTATGACAACAGAGATGACAAAGATCTTGAAATCAAAACAACTAATGGCAAAGTTGGCCAGGAATCAGCAAATGCATTTGAAGGATCATCAAGTAGCTGGACTCCAACTACTGGCGGTAGTAGTATAGAATATGTCGTAAATGGTAGAAATAATCCCGTTACATTTGTCGATATTGTGGTGAAACTCCAAAATATTGAGAGAATTACAGTGGAATTACTTGACTCAGAAGGAAAGGTTATCAGCACCCAAACAGTGAGTTTGTTTTCGTTAATTTGAAACTACTTTTCTAAGATTAAGTTTATTTGGTATTAATAATGGTAAGCTGACAAGTGATTATTGCTGTTAACAATGATAATAATGATATTTTATCTTTTATTTAAAAATATTTTTAAAAGTATCCTTAGTGAAAGAGTTGGTATTACTTTGCTTCATAAAAAGAATGGCCAACGTAGATACAAGAATCTTGTCTTAGGGAGGGATAAATCATACTTTGTAAAGAATCACTTTGATTCAAACAAAAAATTCTCTGAAACCGATATTATCAAGATGCTTGATTTCTTGATTGACAACATATTTGTAACGTTCGGAGGACGTGTTTTTCAAAAGACTGTCGGCATCCCAATGGGAACAAACTGTGCCCCTCTACTTGCCGACTTGTTTCTTTATTATTATGAGGCTGACTTCATGCAGGAACTTCTTAGAAAGAAAGATACGAAGTTAGCAATATCCTTTAACTCTACTTTCCGCTATATAGATTACGTTCTTTCACTAAACAATTCAAAATTTGGTGACTATGTGTAACGCATCTATCCCATCGAATTGGAGATAAAGGATACTACAGATACAGTTAAGTCGGCTTCATATCTTGACTTACATCTAGAAATTGACAATGAGGGTCGGTTGAAAACAAAACTTAACGACAAAAGAGATGATTTCAGCTTTCCAATTGTGAACTTTCCATTTCTAAGTAGCAACATTCCAGCAGCACCTGCATACGGGGTATATATCTCCCAATTGATACGATATTCCCGTGCTTGCATTTCCTATCATGATTTTCTTGATAGAGGGTTACTGCTCACAAGGAAGCTATTAAACCAAGAGTTCCAAATGGGGAAGTTTAAATCATCCCTTCGTAAATTTTACGGACGCCATCACGAGTTGGTTGACCGTTATGGAATAACCGTTTCACAAATGATATCGGATATGTTCCTTACGTCGTAAATACAACCCCCTTCCCTTTCATGAATGTGACCTACCGAATTAGACTATTTACCGGATTTGTAATCACATAAGCAAGACGACGGGTGCCACATGTGGAGCAGGATCTGCTTACCCTTCCGGAGCACCTGAGATCACCCCTAGTTTTTGGTGGGGTTCGTGTTGTTTATTCTTTAGTTTTCTATGTTGTGTCATGTGTACTATTGTTTTTCTGTTTGTCTTTTTCATTTTTAGCCATGGCGTTGTCAGTTTGTTTTAGATTTATGAGTTTGACTGTCCCTTTGGTATCTTTCGTCCCTCTTTTAGTGTCCGTACTTTACAATTGAAATGGAAGAAAATGTAAGATTTATAAAAGTAAAAATATTTGTCGCGTATATACATGCATTTTTTAAATTAAAAGTAAAGGAATTTAATTTTCATATTTTACAAACGTACATACATGAAGTCTCATTAACATGATACATGAATGATTTCAATTTGTAGCAAACATACCAAACGAAAGAAGTGCCAGAAACCTTCACATTGAATTTCAATATGACAGATGCAGACTCTATGCGCATCAATGTAACACCGATGGAAAACATTGTATCTACACCAAGCGTCTCAGATGTAAACTTCAGAGTCTGTTATGTACAAGGTACCTCTATAATAAACATTTGTCAATTTAAGAAACAAATTCTCGAAAATAACACGATAACAGTAGCAATCAGTAATTTGAACAATCCTTCCTTATTGACCGAAACATTTAAAGTTTTTTATGTACCAGATAACTGTATTTTAAAGTTAGATTTGGGAAACCACAGAGCTAACAAATGTTACTTTTACGCATCTGTACTCTATAAAAATGTGCCGTGTTTTATTTGACTTTTATGAAATAAACATGACCATAGACTTCAAAGATATTGAATACATTATCGTGACTTAGATTTAAAGGACACGTTTCAAGTATAATAGTTGAAAAAAAAATATAATAAGTTATCATAGACCTAATCATATAGTACAGAGATTTTACACAGTTCATGTTATATGATATTGAAATAACTACAAGGATGATGATTAAAACAACCAAAAAAGAATGGATTTTATACACAAAGCATTTTACTCTGGTATTAGTATGGTAATAAAAGTTTTCCATTGATAAATGTACATAAAGTTTTTACATAAATATACATAGTATAAATGTAGGAATAATCATGTTACATCTAAATTATTGAACTGTTTTGATAACGTTAAAGGAAAATATCTCTTTATTTCAGTTACCAGTGCAGCTTCAACAACTACAGGTTAGTTTTGAATGGCATGTTTTGTTAATTCAATGCTCAGACTATAATGGAACAAAACTTTTATTCTTCATGAAAGTAAAAACAATCTTTTTTTTTTTTTTAATTATGTGATTGACAGAATAGTAAGAAACTGAAAATAATATTTGTTATGACGACTAGCAATTAGCAGTGAAAGAAAGTGACATCTATAAATGAACTAAATCTGCATAGTCAAAATCGGTTAAAAAAATGGAAACACTCTACTATTATATATCTAAACTAGGGATGTCAAAAGATCAGAAATTTGATACTCGAATACATGGTCATAATCCTTGCCTGTACTCGAGTGTTCGGATAAATCTTTAGCGTCAAGCATAATTTTTCCTGAGAATTGATACTTTGGTTTGTTTCCTTTCATAAACCTAATTACAATACGATGACAACGCTGGCATTTTAATAAAAGACATTCATGCAGTTGCTTATATCAAACTGTATGACTACAAAAAATAATCCAATCCTTAATCCAATATGTTTTTTATTATGGTATCTCTTTTATGTATCTGAACAAAAAGAGAGATATAAACTGTTATGCTACTTCTTGGTCTTCTTCTTGTTTTCTGCTGCTTGTATTGCTTATATCAAGAATGTCATACCGCAGCATAATACATGACCGACTTTGTGTATTTTCAAAATGTTATTTTTTTCCAAGTACGATCGAAAAGAAACGTTATTTCCTCAACTTTTATTTTACAAATAAGAAAATCATACCTTAATTATATAATGATATATCGAATTATTATTTATGACAATTAGCAACAACCACAGTGACTACTGCCACCACGCTACCTCCACCTGCTCCACCAGTCACAACAACACCAACACCATCACAGTCAACACCTACTGTAGGTACCACACAACAATCTACAACCACTATTGGTACATCACAACCAACACCTACTCCAGGTACTTCAACCACTGTCGGTACATCACAGCCAACACCTCCAGGAACAACAACCACTGTCGGTACATCACAGCCAACACCCACACCAGGTACTTCAACCACTGTCGGTACATCACAGGCAACACCTACTCCAGGTACAACAACCACTGTCGGTACATCACAGGCAACACCTACTCCAGGAACGACAACCACCGTCGGTACATCACAGCCATCATCTACTCCAGGTACCACACGACAACCTACAACCACTGTAGGTACATCACAGCCAACACCTACTCCAGGTACAACCACTGTCGGTACATCACAGGAAACACCTACTCCAGGTACAACAACCACTGTCGGTACATCACAACCAACACCTACTCCAGGTACAGCCACTGTAGGTACATCACAGCCAACACCGACTCTAGGTACAACAACAACTGTTGGTACATCACAGCCAACACCTACTCCAGTTACAACAACCACTGTCGGTACATCACAGCCAACACCTACTCCAGGTACTACAACCACTGTCGGTACATCACAGCCAACACTTACTCCAGGTACTACAACCCCTGTCGGTACATCACAGCCAACACCCACTCCAGGTACTACACAACAACCTACAACAACTGTTGGTACATCACAGGCAACACCTACTTCAGGTACAACAACTACTGTCGGTACATCACAGCCAACACCTACTCCAGGTACTACAACCACTGTCAGTACATCACAGCCAACGCCTACTCCAGGTACAACAACCACTGTCGGTACATCACAGCCAACTTCTACTCCAAGTACAACAACAACTGTTGGTACATCACAGCCAACACCTACGCCAGGTACAACAACAATAGGTACATCCCAGCCAACACATACTCCAGGTACAACAACCACTGTTGGTACATCACAGCCAACAACTACTCAAGGTACAACCATTGTTGGTACCTCACAGCCAACACCTACTCCGGGTACTACACAACAACCTACAACCACTGTTGGTACATCACAGGCAACACCTACTCCAGGTACTACAACCACTGTCGGTACATCACAGCCAACACTTACTCCAGGTACAACAACAATTGTTGGAACATCACAGCCAACACCTACACCAGGTACAACAACAACTGTCAGTACATCACAGCCAACACCTACTCCAGGTTCCACAACCACTGTCGGTACATCACAACCAACACTTACTCCAAGTACAACCTCTGAAGGTACATCACAGCCAACACCGACTCCAGGTACAACAACAACTGTCGGTACATCACAGCCAACACTTACTCCAGGTACAACAACAATTGTTGGTACATCACAGCCAACACCTACACCAGGTACAACAACAACTGTCGGTACATCACAGCCAACACTTACTCCAGGTACAACCTCTGTAGGTACATCACAGCCAACACCGACTCCAGGAACAACAACAACTGTTGGTACATCACAGCAAACACCTACTCCAGTTACAACAACCACTGTCGGTACATCACAGCCAACACCTACTCCAGGTACTACAACCACTGTCGGTACTTCACAGCCAACACCTACTCCAGGTACTACAACCCCTGTCGGTACATCACAGCCAACACCTACTCCGGGTACTACAACCACTGTCGGTACATCACAGCCAACACCTACTCCAGGTACTACACAACAATCTACAACAACTGTTGGTACATCACAGGCAACACCTACTCCAGGTACAACAACTACTGTCGGTACATCACAGCCAACACCTACTCCAGGTACTACAACCACTGTCGGTACATCACAGCCAACGCCTACTCCAGGTACTACAACCACTGTCGGTACATCACAGCCAACTTCTACTCCAAGTACATCAACAACTGTCGGTACATCACAGCCAACACCTACGCCAGGTACAACAACTATAGGTACATCACAGCCAACACATACTCCAGGTACAACAACCACTGTTGGTACATCACAGCCAACAACTACTCAAGGTACAACCACTGTTGGTACCTCACAGCCAACACCTACTCCAGGTACCACACAACAACCAACAACCACTGTCAGTACATCACAGCAAACATCTACTCCGGGTACTACACAACAACCTACAACAACTATTGGTACATCACAGGCAACACCTACTCCAGGTACTACAACAACTGTCGGTACATCACAGCCAACTTCTACTCCAGGTACAACAACAGCTGTTGTTATATCACAGCCAACAACTGCTCAAGGTACCACACAACAACCAACAACCACTGTCAGTACATCACAGGCAACACCTTCTCCAGGTACAACAACCACTGTCAGTACATCACAGCCAACACCTACTCCAGGTACAACCACTGTTGGTACATCACAGCCAACACCTACTCCAGGTACAACAACAACTGTCGGTACATCACAGCCAACACCTACTCCAGGTACTACACAACAGTCTACAACCACTGCAGCAACACAGAAAACAACTGCTGTTGGTACAACTTCTGGAACAGGCCAAACAAATGTTGGAACTACAACTGTAGGCACAATGTCAACTGGTAATTATTTTTACTTTCCATTTTGTCCTACTAAATTTGTACTAGGATTAATTGGACATACGATCATTGATACTAATCATTATTGATCAAACAAACCACAAAATCACGATAAAACATGTATGAAGATACAAAATTATCATTTAGTTTTTTCTGTTTTCAAAGTTCAAAACTTAAAATCTTAATTAACATGGTGTTAACATCATCGATATGATGATTTGCAATAATGATTATAAATATGAAAAGTTACATATTTTCTGAATATGCAGTAGTTCATCGAAAAACAAGCAACACTTAGTTGTTTTATCGTCAATTAAACGCTGTCAAATATTAAGATATTGATTTCCTATAATTAATTGCAATACACATTCCAATCAAGGTGAAACAACAGTAGGCGTACCCACAACACCTCCAATGCCACCAACACCAAGTTTTACTCAACAGTCAACGACCATGGCGGTGTCCTCACAACCAACTACTATTCCAGGTACAACCACTGTTGGTACATCACAGGCAACACCTACTCCAGGTACAACAACCACTGTTGGTACATCGCAGCCAACATCTACTCCAGGTACAACAACCACTGTTGGTACATCACCTTCTCCAGGTACAACAACCTCTGTTGGTACATCACAGGCAACACCTACTCCAGGTACAACAACTTCTGTCGGTACATCACAGACAACAACTACCCGAGCTACAACCACTGTCGGTACATCACAGTCAACACCTACTCCAGGTATAACAACCACTGTTGGTACATCACAGCCAACACCTACTCCAGGTACAACAACCACTGTTGGTACATCACAGCCAACACCTACTCCAGGTACAACAACCACTGTAGGTACATCACAGCCAACACCTACTCCAGGTACAACAACCACTGTTGGTACATCACAGCCAACACCTACTCCAGGTACAACAACCACTGTTGGTACACCACAGCCAACACCTACTCCAGGTACAACAACCACTGGTGGTACATCACAGCCAACACCTACTCCAGGTACAACAACCACTGTTGGTACATCACAGCCAACACCTTCTCCAGGTACAACAACCTCTGTCGGTACATCACAGACAACACCTACTCCAGGTACAACAACCACTGTAGGTACATCACAGCCAACACCTACTCCAGGTACAACAACCACTGTCGGTACATCACAGCCAACACCTACTCCAGGTACTACAACAATTGTCAGAACATCACAGCCAACACCTACTCCAGGTACTACAACAATTGTCAGTACATCACAGGCAACACCTACTCCAGGTACAACAACCACTGTTGGTACATCACAGCCAACACCTACTCCAGGTACAACAACCACTGTCGGTACCTCACAGCCAACACCTACTCCAGGTACAACAACATCTGTCGGTACATCACAGCCAACACCTACTCCTGGTACAACAACTGTAGGTACATCACAGCCAACACTTACTCCAGGTACAACAACCGCTGTAGGTACATCACAGCCAACACTTACTCCAGGTACAACTACAACTGTCGGTACATCTCCAGGTACAACTACAACTGTCGGTACATCTCCAGGTACTACACAACAAACTACAACCCTATTCAGTACATTACAGACAACACCTACTACAGGTACTACACAACAGTCAACAAAATCAAAAGTATCACATCTTATATCTAAGTCAGATACCCCTATGCAGATCCTCAAACCTGAACTTAATACAGGAAAATTATTCTTAAACATTAAACTATCCTTTTAAATAACAGCGTATAATACTGTATTCATTAACAACCCACACAATTATCTGTTCTCCATTTAATTATCTGTAGGTACATTTACGGCTTCTGTAACTTTTTTCTATAATATTTATTTACACTCAAGATTAAGTATAAATGATACAAATATTCACTGTTGTAAAAGAATTTAACATTCTAGAAATAGATAAGCTGGGGGGAAAGATGATAATAAAATAAAATCAGGTAAGTTAAGTAAATGTAGAACAGCATTTAGTTCTATGATGTTTACGTGTATTGGAAACAATTGCTCTATACCTCTTGAGAGTTAAAGGTAAAATGGTAAAAGCAAGTTGCTTAGTTAACTTTGTCTCGCTGTATAAAGATTATAAAAACAATATGCCTACCTATGACAGAGGCACACATTTACACATCTGCAGTAATGATTAGTTTGATGCTCATTATCATGTTAAAATAGGGTAAATTTGCTTGATATAATTTGTTAAATTTGATTGTCATCAATATTGCTAAAAATGTTATAGACTCGAAAGCACCAATTCATCTATATAGCACATGCTCAACAAAATTGGTGTCAGATAATTTATATAAATGGTAAGAAAACTGGTACGACAACGGTTTAATTATCCATATCATTATAGTGTTTTGTTATACTTGATTTATATCAATCATTTTATTTCTTGTTTTTTTTTTTGATAGAACACTTGTTATAAACTACTACTACTAATTTTGATAATTCGCATAAGTTATCTTAGATGTTCTAAGTATCAGATGAATAAACAAATACTATTTTATTTAAGCACAAACTACAGCGTCAACTCCAAGCACAGAAAAACCAAACGTATGCACAGATGTTGAAGGTATGACAAATCCATCTCTCACACCAGACATCAAAGTAAACGAACAAACAGATGTTGAAGATATCCGTCCTGGTGGGAAGATGTTGTCAATAAAGGAAAGCCAAGCAAATATCGAAATAAATCTTGGGAAATCTACTCAGCTTGGATCTATAAAATTTGTAAAACCTGACGAAAGTAATATTAAAACATTCACTGTTTTACTGGTAAAGATTGATGGTGAAAGTCCAGAGCCATATTTAGGTGGAAAGGTATGGGTTTATTCAATTTCAATAATGTGAAATAGTGTTCTCTTATATAAGTCGTCTTTATATTTTGCATTATTATTTTTTTCTGTCCGAAATAAATTTTTTAAACAATTTTTTTGTAAATTCATTGTTTAGGTTTGGAAAAATGAAATTCTTATCAATGCTTGGATAGATTTTAAGATGCCAAACTATTGTGGCTTTGTTCTTGATAGTAATATGTATATACTGTCTGAATCTGAATGTCTTATCCAAAATCGTTGAACAATTCCCTATTATGAGTTTTGTTTGACCGTTGAAGTATTTTAAAAGGTTTACTGAACCTTAGCATAGATAATTTTTGTGTATTCAGAAACATGTGGTTTTGTTGATACATATGATATAGTAGTTTTGCAAAGGTCTGCATATAAATATAAAATTATGTAATTTTTACTCTGTTGAAATTCGTACGTACAAAATGAATCAACAAAAATATGTTCCCAATATAAAATAATGAGTTGTGCTTTTTTTCGGACAAGGATAAAATTCTCATGTAACGGCGTTGATATGTTTAAATGATCGACTTGAAAACTAAGCTCGATAAAACCCAAATTTAAGGTGTCATAAAGTTGTTTTCTTTGATTAATCACCAAACCCGGATATAACTTGATAAGTTCAGGTCAAACATTTCAACGTTGGTCCATTCATTGTGACTTCAGTGATTTGTCTGGGTCAAGGTTAATAAGGCCAGGTCAACGTATTTGGCATGACGAAGCTGTGATATGCAATTCTATGAAGAGCAGAGCAGAGTGACACAGTCAGTGGAAACAATGATTAAGATTCATATAAACATTCATTCATGAACAATGACTCATTTTTGTGGCAATCCAATTTGTAGGCCCCACATACGATAGTAGAGGGGCTTTATGTTTTCTGTTCTGTGACTCGTCCGTCCGTCTATTCGTCCCGCTCCAGGTTAAAGTTTTTTGGTCAAGGTAGTTTTTGATGAAGATGAAGTCCAATCAACTTGAAACTTAGTAAATATGTTCCCCATGATATGATTTTTCCAATATTATGCCAAATTAAAGTTTTGATCCCAATTTCATGGTCCACTGAACGTAGAAAATGATGTTTAGGTTAAAGTTTTTGGTCAAGGTAGTTTATGATAAAGTTGAAGTCACATAAATTTGAAACTTAGTACACATGTTCACTATGATATGATCTTTCTAATTTTAATTCCAATATAAATTTTGAACCTCAATTTCACGGTCCACTGAACATGGAAAATGATAGTGTGAGTGGGGCATCCGTGTACTATGGACACATTCTTGTTTTAAATATTATTTTATAAAATGATAAACATAAACAAAACTTGTCTTTCGCTTCCGTGAAATACATTTAATTATCATATTTATACATGTTATAAGATATACACACAATGAAATCGTAAACTTTATCTATATCCATTGCATTTCCAACATTTATAAGCTATACAAAGTTTTTTCTATAAACATGGGCTTTTTTATGCGTTGGTATCTCTCTTGTCATTATTGGATTTCAATATGATTTAAACCTAATTGTTTGATTTTTAAGGTATATCAGGGAGATGAACTAGTGACTTTTGAAATGGACACGTTTGCAGTCAAAGTGGTTGTCAGTGTTATTGATAAAGTAGATAGTAATCTTGACTACTCATTGGAAGTAGAATTACGAGCTTGTTTCATGACAGGTAAGACATATATTATTAAAGATACCAGGTATATAACTATGTCAACACCCGTTTAGTATACACAAGACTTATCAAAAACATTTGAAAAAGTCAATGTAACTTCTCGACTGCACACATGCAGTACACAATTTAGCTCCTAGCGGAAACACTTTGTTCATAACAAACTTCAAAGTCTTGTTTTGGTTTTAATGTAATTTTGAGATCGCTTTTATTAATTTCTTAAATACTTATTTCTATCTTTTTACTTTCAGTGTTAACAACTTAAAATTTCTCATTTATTCAAGAAACAAAAAAAAGTTATTTATCACGTGTCATATTTCAGTAATATTAATTATTATGATTGACTGAAAGCAAATACACGAAGAAAGGTAATTTTAGTTTGTCACTAATGTTTGACAATTATCATACTTATAATGCATCCTTTCTCTTGTCAGGAATCCTGCGGGTTTGTTTTTTTGCTCTCAATCTGTTGTTGTAAATTTTTGACTTTTTTTAGGGTCAGGCAAGTTACAGCATAACACATACTTGTTTGATGATTATCATTCGTTAAAAGAGGTGTTACTCCATTTTTCCTTATATGCATATGTATAGATACTTGAATAGGTTGCGGTTTACTATTTAGCAACGATTATTTATCCAGATAAGTTGATTGCAATAAGGTTAAAACATATATTGTCCTTCATTAAAACTATTTACCGTTTTTGTGTACAATTACCACCGTGTATCATCGGACAGCGGATATAGGTACTAACCAAGCGGGCGTGAGCGATTTTGATCTTACACGGTAACGAAAATCTTTGTTTTGTTCACATAATATCAATGTGTACTTCAATCTAAACATAATTGCTATTTTAAGAAATGATTTGGTCGTAGGCTGATGGTTAGAGATGTCTCATTATTTTCCCAAAACAAGAGGGATTACTAAAACATTGTAAAAGCATGTGCAAATACTTGTCAAAGAAGTTGGCCCTCGTCTCATCCGATATAATTCTATATTCATTGCAACTCTTTTTCTGATAGAAGGTCAATGTGTGTGTGTAATAAGTATAGCTGTTTCAATAATTGGCATTGAAATCTTTCATACATATGTTATTTTTCGATATTTTATCCCTAAAAAAGTTTTGTGTACGGTGTTTAGCTGACCACATAAATCCTTATGTACGGTGTATAGTTATGTTGTTGTACACCGTACACAAAAACATTATTTTTATACTCGTTTATTACCCAAAATGTTTCAAGGAATGAGTAATCACAGGTAGGTTTATGATTGGTAATTATTACTTTTGCCCTGTATTAGGTTTCTTTCAGATAAAACATGTAAATGTCTCAACAACTGTATCGAAATTGAAAGTTGGTGTTGACATTCACAACTATTTGCGCTTGTACAAGTTAATTGTTCTTATTAGAATATCAAATTTGTTTTATGAATAGGAAAAAATCGAGGAAAAAATTATTTGGGAGCAGGAATTTCAAATGTTGAGAAATGTACATTGAATATTGATCAAGCAAAACAAAGATTTTCGTTACCGTATAAGGTCAAAATCTATCATGCCCGCTTGCTTAGTACCTATATCCGGTGTACTGATGATACACGGTGATTACTGATAGACATGATTCATATGTAATTTGATATAAAAAAAAAGATATATGTATTTACCTAAGGTACTACTATACAATCCACGACTGAATTACTGACGACAACAGCTACAACTCAAACTACACCAGGTATTACAACTCAAACTACACAAGGAATTACAACTACATATGGTGTCACACAAACAGGTAAGACTTCTATCAGAAGATAAACAGTAAATATATTACAAAAATTGAATTATTTATATCCTTAATGTGTACGTTGGTAAATGGAATGCTTAATTAGGCAACAGTGGTATACCGCTGTTCGAAATTCATGAATCGTTTGAGAAAAATACAAATCCGGGTTACAAACTTAAACTGAGGAAAACACACCAAATAGAAGAAGAGAACTACGACACAACAGAAATACAATACTAAAGTGTAACACATACAGAAACGAACTATAATAATGGCCAGTTTCCTGACTGACGGGCCATTTTAAGAAAAAAATGGTGGGTTGAACCTGGTTTTGTGGCTAGTCAAATCTTAAAAAAATGTGATCTTTCACTTATGAATAGGATAGGAGAAAAACTTGGTGCTCAATTCATTTGTTTCCTAAACCTCGACCTTTACCACATGAGTGTGAGCTAAAATTACATGTAAATGATTGGAGAAAAACTGGGTGCTCAATTCATTTGTTTCCTAAACCTCAATATCCACCACAGAAGTGTGAGCTGAAGTTACATGTAGTTGATAGGAGAAAAACTGGGTGCTCAATTCATTTGATTCCAAAACCACGATCTCCCCAACAGAAGTGTGAGCTGAAGTTACATGTAGTTGGTAGGAGGAAGACTGGGTGCTACATTAATTTATTTCCAAAACCTACAACTCCACCACAGGAATGTGATCTAAGATTACATGTAGATAATAGAATGCAAAAGTGCAAATATTAATTTTATTCAATTCTTGCATTTTATTGAACATTGTATTTTCCTTTTTAGAAACAGTACCTAGCACTACTACACCAAAAATAGGTAAGTTAATTTTATCTAAAAATTATTGTTTTTGTTTTTATAATTTATCCTTCAATAAGCTACTTGCAGAGATCATGCTTTGAACATATGAATATACAGTTTGAGAAATAAAGACATTTTGAATGTTATACAAAGTAATACAATATCAATTAAACGACAATATGTAATCAAATAATTATTACTATTACAATGTTAGGTAATTAACCTCCATTACTTGTTAATGTCCGCATCACTATGACGCTACTTTTTTTCAAATTGAGAGTTTAGCTGCGTCAGCAGGATAATCGTCTGTTGTATCACCCCTATTGGATCCATACTCAGTCATAATACCCCAGTTGGAAATAAAAACACTCGGTTAAATAGACAAAAAAAAACTGTATCGTACCATAGATTCGTGAAGGTAAATGTAACACTTTAATTTGAAATTATCAATGTACTTTAATGATGTCTTTAATTTGTATAATTAGATCAGAAAAAAACATCGATTTGTTGCCTGAAGGCCTATAAAAAAACAAACCGCTTTAACATTTTAATTTCCCTTAAAGTTGGCTACTGAAATTTCTGTGTTTTTCTACAAAACTATACAATCAACTACTTGGCCAAACACGTTTTTAACCCTGTGCAAATCCTTAGCAGTCTGTATAGTTTAAAGTCCTAGAATTTTATGGATGTGTTAATAAGATGTATTCGTAATATGTATTCCTTCTATTGATAATAACTACGCTTGATCACTTTAAAAATTGAATCACAATTGCTTATAACTAGAGCGGGGTCCACTCTCAAGGATTCAACTTCTACTATCTAGATTATGTCAAAAATTGTATTCCTTAATAGATGTATAACCTAATCCCTATTGTTGACATTTTACCTGTTTATCATTTAGGAGTATGTGAAAATCCCAAAACTTTCAAATATGAAAACAGAGATGACAAAGATCTTGAAATCAACACCACTAATGGCAAAGTTGGCCAGGAATCAGTGAATGCATTTGAAGGATCATCAAGTAGCTGGACTCCAACTACTGGCGGTAGTAGTATAGAATATGTCGTCAATGGTAGAAATAATCCCGTTACATTTGTCGATATTGTGGTGAAACTCCAAAATATTGAGAGGATTACAGTGGAATTACTTGACTCAGAAGGAAAGGTTATTAGCACCAAAATAGTAAGTTTGTTTTCGTTAATTTGAAACTACTTTCTAAAATTAAGTATATTTGGTATTAATAATGGTAAGCTGACAAGTGATTATTGTTGATCAAATAACAATGATATTTTATCTTTTATTTAAAATGATTTTGAGAAGTGTCTTTACTGTCCTTACTTTACAATGAAATTGGAAGAAAATGTAAGATTTATAAAACTAAAAATATTTGTCGCGTATATACATGCATTTAAAAAAATTAAAACTAAAGGTATTTAGTTTTCATATGTTACAAACGTACATACATGCAGTATTATTTACATGATACATAAATGATTTCAATTTGTAGCAAACATACCAAACGAAAGAAGTGCCAGAAACCTTCACATTGAATTTCAATATGACAGATGCAGACTCTATGCGCATCAATGTAACACCGATGGAAAACATTGTATCTACACCAAGCGTCTCAGATGTAAAATTCAGAGTCTGTTATGTACCAAGTACAAGTAAGTCTAATATAAATATTTCTAATTTAAGAAAAAAAAATAACAAAAAAAAAGGATAACAGCAGCAATCAGTAATTTGAACACATCCTTCCTTAATAATCGAAATATTTAAAGTTTTTTTATATATCAGATAATTGTATTTTGGAGTTAGATTTAGGAAAACACAGAGCTTACAAACATAACTTTTACGCATCTGCACTCTAGAAAGATGTACCGGGTTTTATTTGACTTTTATGAAATAAATATGATAATAGACTTCTAAGGTATTGTATACATTATCGTGACATTAGGTTTAAAAGACACGTTTCAAATATAATAGTTAAAAAAATGCAAGTTACCTTTGACCTAAGCATATAGTACAGAGATTTTACACAGTTCATATTATATGATATTGAAATCACTACAAGTATGATGATCAAAACAACCAAAAAAGAAGGGAAATTATACACAAAACATTTTACCCTTGTATCAGTATGGTAATCAAAATTTTCTATTGATAAAGAAAAATGTCTCTCTATTTCAGTGACCAGTGCAGCTTCAACAACTACAGGTCAGTTTTGAATTGCAAGTTTTATTAATTCATGTTCAGATTATAATGGAACACATTTTGTTTTTCTTCATGAAAGTAAAATAATCTTTGGTTTTTTTATTTATGTGATTGACATAATAGTAAGAGATTGAAAATAATATTTGTTGTGAAGACTAACAGTGAAAGAAAGTGACATCAGTAAATGAACTAAATCAAAATTGTCTAAAATATTGGAAACACTCTTCTATTATATATAAAAACTACGGAAGGTCAAAAGCTCAGAAATTAAATACTCGAATACATGGTCATGATACTTGCCTGTACTCGAGTGTTCGGATAAACTTTAGCGAAAAGAATGATTTTTCCTGGGATATGGTATTTTGGTTTGTTTCCTTTCATAAACCTTATTACAATATGTTGACAACGCTTGGCATTTTAACTAAAGACATTCATGTAGTTGCATAAATCAAACTGTATGACTACAAAATATAACTTAATCCTTAATCTAATAATTGGTTTATTATGGTATCTCTTCTATTTATCTGAACAAAAAGAGATACATAAACTGTTATGCTATTTCTTAGTCTTCTTCTTGTTTTCTGCTGCTTGTATTGCTTATATCAATAATTTACTACAGCAGCATTAGAAATGACCGAGTTTGTGTATTTTTACAATGTCATTTTCTACATGTATGATCGAAAAGAAACGTTATTTCCACAACTTTAATGTTACTAATAAGAAAATCATAACTGAATTATATAGTGATATTATGTCGAATTATTATTTATGATAATTAGCAAAAACAACAGTGACAGCTGCCACCACTACTGCTACTGCAACCACTCCACCTCCACCTGCTCCACCAGTCACAACAACACCAACAACATCACAATCAACACCTACTGTAGGTACCACACTACAATCTACAACAACTGTCGGTACATCACAGCCAACACCTACTCAAGGTACAACAACATCTGTAGGTACATCACAGCCAACACCTACTCCAGGTACTACAACCACTGTCGGTACAACACCTACTCAAGGTACAGCAACCTCTGTCGGTACATCACAGCCAACATCTACACCAGGTACTACAACAACTGTCGGTACATCACAGCCAACACCTACTCCAAGAACGACAACCACCGTCGGTACATCACAGCAAACATCTACTCCAGGTACCACACAACAACCTACAACCACCGAAGGTACATCACAGCCAACACCTACTCCAGGTACAACCACTGTTGGTACATCACATCCAACACCTACACCAGGTACTACAACCACTGTCGGTACAACACAGGTAACACCTACTCCAGGTACTACACAACAGCCTACAACCACTGTAGGTACATCACAGCCAACACCTACTCCAGGTACAACCACTGTTGGTACATCACATACAACACCTACTCCAGGTACTACAACCAATGTCGGTACATCACAACCAACACCTACTCCAGGTACCACACAACAGCCTACAACCAGTGTTGGTACATCAGAGCCAACACCTACTCCACATATTACAACCACTGCCGGTACCCCACAGGCAACACCTACTCCAGGTACCACACAACAGTCTACAACCACTGTCGGTACATCACAGGCAACACCTACTCCAGGTGCTACAACCACTGTCGGTACATCACAGCCAACACCCACTCCAGGTACTACCACAACTGTCGGTACATCACAGCCAACACCTACTCCAGGTACTACAACCACTGTCGGTACATCACAGCCAACACCTACTCCAGGTACTACAACAACTGTCCGTACATCACAGCCAACACCTACTCAAGGTACAACAACCTCTGTCGGTACATCACAGCCAACACCTACTCCAGGTACTACAACAACTGTCGGTACATCACAGCCAACACCTACTCCAGGTACTACAGAACAGTCTACAACAACTGCTGTTAGTACAACTTCTGGAACAGGCCAAACTAATGTTGGGACTACAACTGTTGGCACTATGTCAACTGGTAATTATTTTACACCTGCTAATGTGTCCTACTAAATTTGTACTATGATTAATTGGCCGTACGATCATCAATACTAATCAATATTTATCAAACACACCAAAACATCACGATAAAACATGTATGAAGATACAAAATTATCATTTAACATGGTGTTAACGTCATCGAAATGATGAAATACAATAATGATTATAAATATGAGAAATTACGTGTTTTATGAATATGCAGTAGTTCAACAGGAAAAAGTTAATAGTTTTATCGTCAATTAAAACTTATAAGATATTAAGATATTGATTTCTTATTATTAATTGCAATACACATTCCAATCAAGGTGAAACAACAGCAGCTGTACCCACAACACCTCCAATGCCACCAACACCAAGTATTACTCAACAGTCAACGACCATGGCAGTGTCATCACAACCAACTACAACTTCAGGTACAACCACTGTTGGTACATCACAGGCAACACCTACTCCAGGTACTACAACCACTGTCAGTACATCACAGCCAACACTCACTCCAGGTACAACAACCACTGTCGGTACAACAACTACTCAAGCTGCAACAACCACTGTCAGTACATCAGAGCCAACACCTACTCCAGGTACAACCACTGTTGGTACATCACAGCCAGCACCTTCTCCAGGTACAACAACCTCTGTAGGTACATCACAGCCAACACCTACTCCAGGTACTACAACCACTGTCGGTACAACACAGGTAACACCTACTCCAGGTACTACACAACAGCCTACAACCACTCTCGGTACATCAGAGTCAACACCTACTCCAGGTACCACACAACAGCCTACAACTACTGTCGGTACATCACAGCCAACACCTACCCCAGGTACTACCACCACTATTGGTACATCACAGCCAACAGCTACTCCAGGTACTACAACCACTGTCGGTACATCACAGCCAACACCTACTCCAGGTACTACAACCACTGTCGGTACAACACAGGTAACACCTACTCCAGGTTCTACACAACAGCCTACAACCACTGTCGGTACATCAGAGCCAACACCTACTCCAGGTACCACACAACAGCCTACAACCACTGTCGGTACATCACAGCCAACACCTACCCCAGGAACTACCATCACTGTTGGTACATCACAGCCAACACCTACTCCAGGTACTACAACCACTGTCGGTACCCCACAGGTAACACGTACTCCAGGTACCACACAACAGTCTACAACAACTGTCGGTACATTACAGCCAACACCTACCCCAGGTACTACCACCACTGTTGGTACATCACAGCCAACACCTACTCCAGGTACAACCACTGTTGGTACATCACAGCCCACACCTACTCTAGGTACTACAACCACTGTCGGTACATCAGAGCCAACACCTACTCAAGGTACCACACAACAGCCTACAACTACTGTTGGTACATCACAGCCATCACCTACCACAGGTACTACCACCACTATTGGTACATCACAGCCAACAGCTACTCCAGGTACTACAACCACTGTCGGTACATCACAGCCAACACCTACTCCAGGTACTACAACCACTGTCGGTACAACACAGGTAACACCTACTCCAGGTACTACACAACAGCCTACAACCACTGTCGGTACATCAGAGCCAACACCTACTCCAGGTACCACACAACAGCCTACAACCACTGTCGGTACCCCACAGGTAACACGTACTCCAGGTACCACACAACAGTCTACAACAACTGTCGGTACATCACAGTCAACACCTACCCCAGTTACTACCACCACTGTTGGTACATCACAGCCAACACCTACTCCAGGTACTACAACTACTGTCGGTACAACACCGACTCAAGGTACTACAACCACTATTGGTACAACACATCCAACACCTACTCCAGGTACAACAACCTCTGTAGGTACATCACAGCCAACACCTACTCCAGGTACTACAACCACTGCTGGTACATCACCTACTCAAGGTACAACAACCTCTGTCGGTACATCACAGCCAACACCTACTCCAGGTACTACAACAACTGTCGGTACATCACAGCCAACACCTACTCCAGGTACTACAACCACTGCTGGTACATCACCTACTCAAGGTACAACAACCTCTGTCGGTACATCACAGCCAACACCTACTCCAGGTACTACAACCACTGTCGGTACATCACAGCCAACACCTACTCCAGGTACTACAACCACTGCTGGTACATCACCTACTCAAGGTACAACAACCTCTGTCGGTACATCACAGCCAACACCTACTCCAGGTACTACAACAACTGTCGGTACATCACAGCCAACACCTACTCCAGGTACTACAACCACTGCTGGTACATCACCTACTCAAGGTACAACAACCTCTGTCGGTACATCACAGCCAACACCTACTCCAGGTACTACAACCACTGTCGGTACATCACAGCCAACACCTACTCCAGGTACTACAACCACTGCTGGTACATCACCTACTCAAGGTACAACAACCTCTGTCGGTACATCACAGCCAACACCTACTCCAGGTACTACAACCACTGTAGGTACAACACCTACTCCAGGTACTACAACCACTGTAGGTACATCACAGCCAACACCTACTCCAGGTACTACACACCAGTCTACAACCACTGCAGCTACACAGAAAACAACTGCTGTTAGTACAACTTCTGGAACAGGCCAAACAAACTTTGGGACTACAACTGTTGGCACAATGTCAACTGGTAATTAGTTTAAACTTGCTTATTTGTCTAACTAAATTTCTACTATAATTAATTGGACATACGATCTTTAATACTAATCAATATTGATCGAACAAACCAAAAAATCACGATAAAACATGTATGAAGATACCAAATTGTCATTTATTTTTTTCTGTTTACAAAGTTCAAAACTTTATTAACATGGTGTTAACATCATCGATATGATGAAATACAATAATGATTATAAATATGAAAAATAACCTATTTTATGAATATGCAGTAGTTCATTGAACAACAGGCAAAACTTAGTTGTCTTATCGTAAATTAAAAGCTATTAGATATTAAGATATTGATTTCTTAATATTAATTGCAATACACACTTCAATCAAGGTGAAACAACAGCAGCCGTACCCACAACACCTCCAATGCCACCAACACCTAGTATTACTCAACAGTCAACGACCATGACGGAGTCATCACAACCAACTACTACTTCAGGTACAACCACTGTTGGTACATCACAGCCAACACTTACTCCAGGTACAACAACCACTGTCGGTACAACACCTACTCAAGCTACAACAACCACTGTCGGTGTGTAAAAAATGTTTGATTTAAGAATTCCTATGTCTATGCATATTTGAGGCGTTTGTTTTGTTTTATTTACATATTTTAAAATCGTCTTCAATCACATAGGTTGTAATTAAAAAAAAAGTAAATTATTTGTCAGTTTTAAGTTTACTATTCATAAAGATCTAACATGTACCTTAATTTTTCAGTAACTGTACCAAGTACTACAACGACACCAATAGGTAAGTGCATTTTAATAGTGAATAATTACAGTAAATTTTCCTAAACTTAAATTATTAATGTGTTAAATCAATAACAAGTGTCATTATGCTAGAAAATATACACCAAAGCAACACTGATATCACATATGACACAACGCGTTTGATGGGCACAGTGTTATGTTCATTTAACAAATCGTCATAAACATATTGGATTAGAAGACATCATAGGATAACAGAAAAAAACAAATCTACTACAAACAACATTAAACCGCTTTGACTATAACACAAAACTCCTCCGGATTAAATAGCAGACAAACAATCAAAACAAAAACACATTCAGGATTGAAGTGAAGTGAAATGGTATCAAAAATACAAATCTGTTTTTATTTCATTTGAATCAAAAATTGTATTCCTTAATTGATGTATAACATACTCCCTATTGTTGACATTTTACTTGTTTATCATTTAGGAGTATGTGAAAATCCCAAAACTTTCAAGTATGAAAACAGAGATGACAAAGATCTTGAAATCAAAACCACTAATGGCAAAGTTGGCCAGGAATCAGTGAATGCATTTGAAGGATCATCAAGTAGCTGGACTCCAACTACTGGCGGTAGTAGTATAGAATATGTCGTAAATGGTAGAAATAATCCCGTTACATTTGTCGATATTGTGGTGAAACTCCAAAATATTGAGAGGATTACAGTGGAATTACTTGACTCAGAAGGAAAGGTTATGAGCACCAAAACAGTAAGTTTGTTTTCGTTAATTTGAAACTACTTTCTAAAATTAAGTATATTTGGTATTAATAATGGTAAGCTGACAAGTGATTATTGTTGATCAAATAACAATGATATTTTATCTTTTATTTAAAATGATTTTTAGAAGTGTCTTTACTGTCCTTACTTTACAATGAAATTGGAAGAAAATGTAAGATTTATAAAACTAAAAATATTTGTCGCGTATATACATGCATTTAAAAAAATTAAAACTAAAGGTATTTAGTTTTCATTTGTTACAAACGTACATACATGCAGTATTATTTACATGATACATAAATGATTTCAATTTGTAGCAAACATACCAAACGAAAGAAGTGCCAGAAACCTTCACATTGAATTTCAATATGACAGATGCAGACTCTATGCGCATCAATGTAACACCGATGGAAAACATTGTATCTACACCAAGCGTCTCAGATGTAAAATTCAGAGTCTGTTATGTACCAAGTACAAGTAAGTCTAATATACATGTATGTCAATTTAAGAAAATAAAATCTCAAAAATAAGATAACGGCAGCAATCAGTAATTTGAACATATCCTTCCTTAATAATCAAAATATTTAGAGTTTTTTTTATATATCAGATAATTGTATTTTGAAGTGAGATTTAGGAAAACACAAAGCTTACAAAAATAACTTTTACGCATCCCCACTCTAGAAAGATGTACCGGGTTTTATTTGACTTTTATGAAATAAACATGATAATAGACTTCTAAGGTATTGTAAACATTATCATGACATTAGATTTAAGAGACACGTTTCAAATATAATAGTTTTTAAAAATGCAAGTTATCTTTGACCTAGGCATATAGTACAGATATTTTACACAGTTCATGTTATATAATATTGAAATCACTACAAGGATGATAATTAAAACAACCAAAAAAGAAGGGAAATTATACACAAAACATTTTACCCTTGTATCAGTATGATAATCAACATTTTCTATTGATAAATGTACATAAAATTCCGTCAAGTATTTAAAGTAATATACATAGTATAAATGTTGAAAAAATCATGTTAAATGTAAATTATTGAATTAATTAACTTAAAGGAAAATGTCTATCTATTTCAGTGACCAGTGCAGCTTCAACAACTACAGGTCAGTTTTGAATTGCATGTTTTATTAATTCATGCTCAGAATATAATGGAACACATTTTGTTTATCTTCATGAAAGTAAAATAATCTTTGGTTTTTTTTTATTTATGTGATTGACAGAATAGTAAGAAATTGAAAAAAAATTTGTTGTGAAGACTAGCAATGCAAGAAAGTGACTTCAATAAATGAACTTAATCAAAATTGTCTAAAATAATGGAAACACTCTACTATTATATATCAAAACTACGGAAGGTCAAAAGATCAGAAATTTAATACTCGAATACATGGTAATGATACTTGCCTGTACTCGAGTGTTCGGATAAACTTTAGCGTCATGAATAATTTTTCCCGGATATGGTGTTTTGGTTTGTTTCCTTTCATAAACCTTATTTCAATATGATGACAACGCTTGGCATTATAACTAAATACATGCATGCAGTTGCATAAATCAAACTGTATGACTACATAATATAACTTAATCCTTAATTTAATAATTTCTTTATTATGGTATCTCTTCTATTTATCTGAACAAAAAGTGATACATAAACTATCATGCTATTTCTTGGTCTTCTTCTTGTTTTCTGCTGCTTGTATTACTTATATCAATAATTTACTACAGCAGCATAATAAATGACCGAGTTTGTGTATTTTTACAATGTCATTTTCTCCATGTACGATCGAAAAGAAACGTTATTTCCACAACCTTAATGTTACAAATAAGAAAATCGTAACTGAATTATATAGTGATATTATGTCGAATTATTATTTATGATAATTAGCAAAAACAACAGTGACTACTGCCACCACTACTGCTACTGCAACCACTCCACCTCCACCTGCTCCACCAGTCACAACAACACCAACAACATCACAGTCAACACCTACTGTAGGTACCACACAACAACCAACAACCACTGTCGGTACATCACAACCAACACCAACTCCAGGTACCACAACCACTGTCGGTACATCACAGCCAACACCTACTCCAGGTTCTACAACCACTGTCGGTACATCACAGGCAACACCTACTCCAGGTACCACACAACAGCCTACAACCACTGTCGGTACATCAGAGCCAACACCTACTCCAGGTACTACAACCACTGTCGGTACACCACAGGCAACACCTACTCCAGGTACCACACAACAGTCTACAACCACTGTCGGTACATCACAGGTAACACCTACTACAGGTACCACACAACAGCCTACAACCACTGTCGGTACATCACAGGCAACACCTACTCCCGGTACTACAACCACTGTCGGTACACCCCAGGCAACACCTACTCCAGGTACCACACAACAGTCTACAACCACTGTCGGTACATCACAGGTAACACCTACTCCAGGTACTACAACAACTGTCGTAACATCACAGCCAACACCTGCTCCAGGTACTACAACCACTGTTGGTACATCACAGGCAACACCTACTCCAGGTACCACACAACAGTCTACAACCACTGTCGGTACATCACAGGTAACACCTACTCCAGGTACAACACAACAGCCAACAACCACTGTCGGTACATCAGAGCCAACACCTTCACCAGGTACAACAACTGTCGTTACATCACAGCCAACACCTACTCCAGGTACAACAACCACTGTTGGTACATCACAGCCAACACCTACTCCAGGTACAACAACAACTGTAGGTACATCACAGACAACACCTACTCCAGGTACAACAACCTCTGTAGGTACATCACAGCCAACACCTACTCCAGGTACAACAACTGTCGTTACATCACAGCCAACACCTACTCCAGGTACAACAACCACTGTTGGTACATCACAGCCAACACCTACTCCAGGTACAACAACAACTGTAGGTACATCACAGACATCACCTACTCCAGGTACTACAACCACTGTCGGTACAACACCTACTCAAGGTACAACAACCTCTGTCGGTACATCACAGCCAACACCTACTCCAGGTACTACACAACAGCCTACAACCACTGTCGGTACATCACAGGTGACATCTACTTCAGGTACTACACAACAGCCTACAACCACTATCGGTACATCACAACCAACACCTACTCCAGGTACCACACAACAGCCTACAATCACTGTCGGTACATCAGAGCCAACACCTACTCCAGGTACTACAACCACTGTCGGTACACCACAGGCAACACCTACTCCAGGTACCACACAACAGTCTACAACCACTGTCGGTACATCACAGGTAACACCTACTCCAGGTACCACACAACAGCCTACAACCACTGTCGGTACATCAGAGCCAACACCTACTCCCGGTACTACAACCACTGTCGGTACATCACAGCCAACACCTACTCAAGGTACAACAACATCTGTCGGTACATCACAGCCAACACCTACTCCAGGTACTACAACCACTGTCGGTACAACACATACTCAAGGTACAACAACCTCTGTCGGAACTTCACAGCCAACACCTACTCCAAGTACTACAACCACTGTCGGTACATCACAGCCAACACCTACTCCAGGTACACCAACCACTGTCGGTACATCACAGCCAACACCTACTCCAGGTACTTCAACCACTGTCGGTACAACACCTACTCCAGGTACAACAACATATGTAGGTACTTCACAGCCAACACCTACTCCAGGTACTACAACCACTGTCGGTACAACACCTACTCAAGGTACAACAACCTCTGTCGGTATATCACAGCCAAAACCTACTCCAGGTACTACACAACAGCCAACAACCACTCTCGGTACATCACAGGTAACACCTACTCCAGGTACTACACAACAGCCTACAACCACTGTCGGTACATCACAACCAACACCTACTTCAGGTACAACACAACAGCCTACAACCACTGTTGGTACATCAGAACTAACACCTACTCCAGGTACTACAACCACTGTCGGTACACCACAGGCAACACCTACTCCAGGTACCACACAACAGTCTACAACCACTGTCGGTACATCACAGGTAACACCTACTCCAGGTACAACACAACAGCCAACAACCACTGTCGGTACATCAGAGCCAACACCTACACCAGGTACAACAACAACTGTCGTTACATCACAGCCAACACCTACTCCAGGTACAACAACCACTGTTGGTACATCACAGTCAACACCTACTCCAGGTACAACAACAACTGTAGGTACATCACAGACAACACCTACTCCAGGTACAACAACCTCTGTCGGTACATCACAGCCAACACCTACTCCAGGTACTACAACCACTGTCGGTACAACACAGGTAACACCTACTCCAGGTATCACACAACAGTCTACAACAACTGTCGGTACATCACAGTCAACACCTACTCCAGGTACTACAACCACTGTCGGTACATCACAGCCAACACCTACTCCAGGTACTACAACAACTGTCGGTACATCACAGCCAACACCTACTCCAGGTACTACAACAACTGTCGGTACATCACAGCCAACACCTACTCCAGGTACTACAACCACTGTCGGTACATCACAGCCAACACCTACTCCAGGTACTACAACAACTGTCGGTACATCACAGCCAACACCTACTCCAGGTACTACAACAACTGTCGGTACATCACAGCCAACACCTACTCCAGGTACTACACAACAGTCTCCAACCACTGCAGCAACACAGAAAACAACTGCTGTTAGTACAACTTCTGGAACAGGCCAAACAAATGTTGGAACTACAACTGTAGGCACTATGTCAACTGGTAATTATTTTACACTTGCTAATTTGTCCTTCTAAATTTGTTTTATGATTAATTGGACATACGATCATCAATACTAATCAATAGTGATCAAACAAACCAAAACATCACGATAAAACATGTATGAAGATACAAAATTATCATTTAGTTATCATTTAACATGGTGTTAACGTCATCGAAATGATGAAATACAATAATGATTATAAATATGAAAAATAACATGTTTTATAAATATGCAGTGGTTCAACAGGAAAAACTTAGTTGTCCTATCGTCAATTAAAAGCTATAAGATATTAAAATATTGATTTCTTATTATTGACTGCAATACACATTCTAATCAAGGTGAAACAACAGTAGGCGTACCCACAACACCTCCAATGCCACCAACAACAAGTATTACTCAACAGTCAACGACCATGTCAGTGTCATCTCAGCTAACTACTACTCTAGGTACAACCACTGTTGGTACATCACAGGCAACACCTACTCCAGGTACAACAACCACTGTCGGTACATCACAGCCAACACCTTCTGAAGGTACTACAACAATTGTCGGTACATCACAGCCAACACCTGCTCCAGGTACTACAACCACTGTTGGTACATCACAGGCAACACCTACTCCAGGTACAACAACTGTCAGTACATCACAGGCAACACCTACTCTAGGTACTACAACCACTGTCGGTACATCACAGGCAACACCTACTCTAGGTACAACAACTGTCGGTACATCACAGCCAACACCTACTCCAGGTACTACCACTGTTGGTACATCACAGCCAACACCAACTCCAGGTACAACAACTGTCAGTACATCACAGGCAACACCTACTCCACGTACTACAACCACTGTCGGTACGTCACAGGCAACACCTACTCTAGGTACAACCACTGTCGCTACATCACAAGCAACACCTACTCTAGGTACAACAACTGTCGGTACATCACAGCCAACACCTACTCCAGGTACTACCACTGTTGGTATATCACAGCCAACACCTACTCCAGGTACAACCACTGTTGGTACATCACAGCCAACACCTACTCCAGGTACTACCACTGTTGGTATATCACAGCCAACACCTACTCCAGGTACAACCACTGTTGGTACATCACAGCCAACACCTACTCCAGGTACAACAACTGTCGGTACATCACAGGCAACACCTACTCCAGGTACAACAACCATTGTTACTACACCACAGGCTACACCTACTCCAGGTACTACAACCACTGTCGGTACATCACAGGCAACACCTACTCTAGGTACAACAACTGTAGGTACATCACAGCCAACACCTACTCCAGGTACTACCACTGTTGGTACATCACAGCCAACACCTACTCCAGGTACAACCACTGTTGGTACATCACAGCCAACACCTACTCCAGGTACAACAACTGTCGGTACATCACAGGCAACACCTACTCCAGGTACAACAACCATTGTTACTACACCACAGGCTACACTTACTCCAGGTACTACAACCACTGTCGGTACATCACAGGCAACACCTACTCTAGGTACAACAACTGTAGGTACATCACAGCCAACACCTACTCCAGGTACTACCACTGTTGGTACATCACAGCCAACACCTACTCCAGGTACAACCACGGTTGGTACATCACAGCCAACACCTACTCCAGGGACAACAACTGTCGGTACATCACAGGCAACACCTACTCTAGGTACAACAACCATTGTTACTACATCACAGGCTACACCTGCTCCAGGTACTACAACCACTGTTGGTACATCACAGGCAACACCTACTCCAGGTACCATACAACAACCTACCACAACTATACATAATATAAAACTTAATTACCATTATTTTTTATCACCAAAATATGATCAAAATAATATTTTCATAAGAATTCTCAAATTATCTCACGACTTTATCATATAGTATACAACATAATAGAAAAATGATAAGAAGGACTTGAAACAGAATAAAACATTGTAGTTTTCTATCAAAAAGGTTGTTAATTGTCTTTGTTACTCATGATAAGATGCAATTCTTTGTTTTTACAGTAACGACAAGTACGAGCTCTGTTTCTACTAGTGTACCGTCTGAAACAACAGCACCTGTATCAACACCAACGGGTAATACACTAATTTGTGTCAATCAAACGATGTTCTTTATCCACGTACCTTAGTTAATGGTTAATCTTGTATAATTATTAAGACATTTCAATTATGGTTTCGATATAATATTCAATTGAAATTATTTTTTACATTTTGCCATTTCTGACATTCAAATGGTCATATGTTTTCTACTACTATAAAATAAATGTGATATGACATTTGTTTTGCTTTTTTTGTATCATTCTTCACCACGGTAATAAAGCATTTGGACGTTGTTTTTAATATAAAAAAAAGATAAAAACATCAATAAATTATTTATCTGAAAATATTTTATCTTATAACCTAATAATGGGAAGCTACGTAAGGGCAGAGAAACAATAAAACGATGAATTATGTGTAAAAAATGTTTGATTTAAGAATTCCTATGTCTATGCACAATTGAGGCGGTTGTTTTGTTTTATTTACATATTTTAAAATAGTCTTCAATCACATAGGTTGTAATTCAAAAAAAAAAAGTAAATCATTGTCAGTTTTAAGTTTACAATTCATAAATATCTAACATCTACCTGAATTTTTCAGTAACTGTACCAAGTACTACAACAACACCAATAGGTAAGTGCATTTTTAATTAGTGAATAATTACAGTAAATTTTCCTAAACTTAAATTATTAATGTGTTAAATCAATAACAAGTGTCATTAAGATAGAAAATATACACCATAACAACACTGATATCATATATGACACAATGCGTTTGATGGGCACAGTGTTATGTTCATTTCACAAATCGTAATAAAAATATTGGATTAGAAGACATCATAGGATAACAGAAAAAAACAAATCTACTACAAACAACAACAAACCGCTTCAACTATCAACACCAAACTCCTCCGGATTAAATAGCAGACAATCAATCAAAACAAAAACACATTCAGGAGTGAAGTGAAGTGAAATGGTATCAAAAATACAAATCTGTTTTTATTTCATTTGAATCAAAAATTGTATTCCTTAATAGATGTATAACATACTCCCTATTGTTGACTTTTTACTTGTTTGTCATTTAGGAGTATGTGAAAATCCCAAAACTTTCACGTATGAAAACAGAGATGACAAAGATCTTGAAATCAAAACCACTAATGGCAAAGTTGGCCAGGAATCAGTGAATGCATTTGAAGGATCATCAAGTAGCTGGACTCCAACTACTGGCGGTAGTAGTATAGAATATGTCGTGAATGGTAGAAATAATCCCGTTAAATTTGTCGATATTGTGGTAAAACTCCAAAATATTGAGAGGATTACAGTGGAATTACTTGACTCAGAAGGAAAGGTTATTAGCAACAAAATAGTAAGTTTGTTTTCGTTAATTTGGAACTACTTTCTAAAATTAAGTATATTTGGTATTAATAATGGTAAGCTGACAAGTGATTATTGCTGACCAAATAACAATGATATTTTATCTTTTATTTAAAATGATTTGAGAAGTCTCTTTACTGTCCTTACTTTACAATGAAATTGGAAGAAAATGTAAGATTTATCAAACTAAAAATTTTTGTCGCGTATAAACATGCATTTTTAAAAATAAAAAGTAAAGGTATTTAATTTTCATATGTTACAAACGTACATACACGCAAGTCTAATTTACATGATACATGAATGATTTCAATTTGTAGGAAACATACCAAACGAAAGAAGTGCCAGAAACCTTCACATTGAATTTCAATATGGAAGATGCAGACTCTATGCGCATCAATGTAACACCGATGGAAAACATTGTATCTACACCAAGCGTCTCAGATGTAAAATTCAGAGTCTGTTATGTACCAAGTACAAGTAAGTCTAATATACATGTATGTCAATTTAAGAAAATAAAATCTCAAAAATAAGATAACAGCAGCAATCAGTAATTTGAACATATCCTTCCTTAATAATCGAAATATTTAGAGTTTTTTTTATATATCAGATAATTGTATTTTGAAGTGAGATTTAGGAAAAACACAGAGCTTACAAAAATAACTTTTACGCATCCGATCTCTAGAAAGATGTACCCTTTTTTATTTGACTTTTATGAAATAAACATGATAATAGACTTCTAAGGTATTGTATACATTATCGTGACATTAGATTAAAAAGACACTTTTCAAATATAATAGGTTTTAAAAATGCAAGTTATCATTGACCTAAGCATATAGTACAGATATTTTACACAGTTCATGTTATATGATATTGAAATCACTACAAGGATGATAATTAAAACAACCAAAAAAGAAGGGAAATTATACACAAAACATTTTACCCTTGTATCAGTATGGTAATCAAAATTTTCTATTGATAAATGTACATAAAATTCCGTCAAGTATTTACATTAATATACATAGTATAAATGTTGAAAAAATCATGTTAAATGTAAATTATTGAATTAATTAACTTAAAGAAAAATGTCTATCTATTTCAGTGACCAGTGCAGCTTCAACAACTACAGGTCAGTTTTGAATTGCATGTTTTATTAATTCATGCTCAGAATATAATGGAACACATTTTGTTTTTCTTCATGAAAGTAAAATAATCTTTGTTTGTTTTATTTATGTGATTGACAGAATAGTAAGAAATTGAAAATAAAATTTGTTGTGAAGACTAGCAATGAAAGAAAGTGACATCAATAAATGAACTTAATCAAAATTGTCTAAAATAATGGAAACATTCTACTATTATATATCAAAATTACGGAAGGTCAAAAGTTCAGAAATTTAATACTCGAATACATGGTCATGATACTTGCCTGTACTCGAGTGTTCGTATAAACTTTAGCGTCAAGAACAATTTTTCCTGGGATATGGTATTTTGTTTTGTTTCCTTTCATAAACCTAATTACAATATGATGACAACGCTTGGCATTTTAACTAAAGACATTCATGCAGTTGCATAAATCAAACTGTATGACTACAAAATATAACTTAATCCTTAATCTAATAATTTGTTTATTATGGTATCTCTTCTATTTATCTAAACAAAAAGTGATACATAAACTGTTATGCTACTTCTTGGTCTTCTTCTTGTTTTCTGCTGCTTGTATTGCTTATATCAATAATTTACTACAGCAGCATAATACATAAACGTCATCAGTGTCTGAGTAGAAAGTTGATGAACCAGGGTTATCTCAAAGAACATCTCGTCCTTTTTCTAAAAAAGTTCATCGGAAGGTACCAAGACCTTGTTGATAAATATTCCGTACCAACTGTTGTTTATCATCTAAACAACGTGTTTTATAGTTCTTTCAATTGTCTTTGTTCTATTTTTAATATTACTTTTACTGTTGAATGGTTTTATGTGATATTCGTTTGACGTGGCTCGGTACTTATACATCTCGTCAATGTGTTTGTATTGGCTTTCATTTTTTTGTGGTTTGTTTTGTATATGCGACTTTTTGTATTTTCTTTGTTCTTATAACGTGACTCTGTACTGTAAAAGATCCCGTCAGTATGATATTGTTCTATTATATGTCATTATGATATATTTCTATTATGAATTACTATATACATTGAACCACAAACGTCAAAATCATTCAATCACGCAGTGGAATTAACTATTTTTGGATTCTTATAAATTCTATATATAACTTTTGGACTAGTTTAAATCTCGGTCTATTTCTGAAATTTATTCTTACATACTTTTAATTTTTTAACCCTGTATGGTAACATTGCCTATGTAAATTTTAAAATCGTTTGTATGCACATTGAACGACAAATTTATGTGACGTATAAAATTTTCTGACGTCAGACACTCAAATAATGAATGTGTTCGTAGATAGTAGATGTTTTTGTGTTCTGTTAAATTGTTCCTTTTACAATTGTTATACGATGATGACTGATGTACCCATATTTTGACTATTGTATTTATTGTGTCTGTTTATTTAACGCATCAATGTAAATATAACGGAATTTGATGAGACTGTCATTAAAGTGAGAGGGTTAGCGCTATAGAACGAGGTTCAATCCACCATTTTCTACATTTGAAAATGCCTGTACCAAACCAGGAATATGACAGTTCTTGTCCATTCGTTTTTGATACGTTTTGTTATTTGATTTTGCCATGTGATTATGGACTTTCCGAATTGATTTTCCTCTAAGTTCAGTATTTTTGAGATTTTACATGACCGAGTTTATGTATTTTTACAATGTCATTTTCTCCATGTATGATCGAAAAGAAACGTTATTTCCACAACTTTAATGTTACAAATAAGAAAACCATAAATGAATTATATAGTGATATTATGTCGAATTATTATTTATGATAATTAGCAAAAACAACAGTGACTACTGCCACTACTACTGCTACTGCAACCACTCAACCTCCACCTGCTCCACCAGTCACAACAACATCAACAACATCACAGTCAACACCTACTGTAGGAACCACACAACAACCAACAACCACTGTCGGTACATCACAACCAACACCAACTCAAGGTTCTACAACCACTGTCGGTACATCACGGGCTACACCTACTTCAGGTACAACAACTGTCGGTACAACACAGGTAACACCTACTTCAGGTACTACACAACAGCCTACAACCACTGTCGGTACATCACAACCAACACTTACTCCAGGTACTACACAACAGCCTACAACCACTGTCGGTACATCACAGCCAACAGCTACTCCAGGTACTATAACCACTGTCGGTACATCACAGCCAACACTTACTCAAGGTACAACAACCTCTGTCGGTACATCACAGCCAACACCTACTCCAAGTACTACAACCACTGTCGGTACATCACAGCCAACACCTACTCCAGGTACTACAACAACTGTCAGTACATCACAGGTAACACCTACTCCAGGTACTACACAACAGTCTACAACCACTGTCAGTACATCACAGGCAACACCTACTCCAGGTACTACAACAACTGTCAGTACATCACAGCCAACACCTACTTCAGGTACTACACAACAGTCCACAACCACTGTCGGTACATCACAGCCAACACCTACTCCAGGTACTACAACAACTGTCAGTACATCACAGCCAACACCTACTCCAGGTACTACACAACAGACTACAACCACTGCAGCAACACAGAAAACAACTGCTGTTAGTACAACTTCTGGAACAGGGCAAACTAATGTTGGGACTACAACTGTAGGCTCAATGTCAACTGGTAATTATTCCACACTTGCTAATTTGTCCTATTAAATTTGTACTATGATTAATTGGCCATAAGATCATCAATACTAATCAATATTGATCAAACAAACCAAAACATCACGATAAAACATGTATGAAGATACAAAATTATCATTTAGTTATCATTAAACATGGTGTTAACGTCATCGAAATGATGAAATACAATAATGACTATAAATATGAAAAATAACATGTTTTATGGATATGCAGCAGTTCAACAGGCAAAACGTAGTTGTCCTATCGTCAATTAAAAGCTATAAGATATTAAGATATTGATTTCTTATTATTAATTGCAATACACATTCTTATCAAGGTGAAACAACAGTAGGCGTACCCACAACACCTCCAATGCCACCAACACCAAGCATTACTCAACAGTCAACGACCATGCCAGTGACATCACAGCCAAGTACTACTCTAGGTACAACCACTGTTGGTACATCACAGGCAACACCTACTCCAGGTACAACAACCACTGTCGGTACATCACAGCCAACACCTACTCAAGGTACTACAACAACTGTCGGTACATCACAGCCAACACCTGCTCCAGGTACTACAACCACTGTTGGTACATCACAGGCAACACCTACTCCAGGTACTACAACAACTGTCGGTACATCACAGCCAACACCTACTCCAGGTACTACAACCACTGTCGGTACAACACCTACTCAAGGTACAACAACCACAGTAGGTACATCACAGCCAACACCTACTCCAGGTACTACAACTTCTGTAGGTACATCACAGCCAACACCTACTCCAGGTATTACAACAACTGTCGGTACATCACAGACAACACCTTCTCCAGGTACAACAACCTCTGTAGGTACATCACAGCCAACACCTACTCCAGGTACTACAACCACTGTCGGTACAACACCTACTCAAGGTACAACAACCTCTGTCGGTACATCACAGCCAACACCTACTCCAGGTACTACAACCACTGTCGGTACAACACCTACTCAAGGAACTACAACCACTATTGGTACATTACAACCAACACCTACTCCAGGTACAACAACCTCTGTAGGTACATCACAGCCAACACCTACTCCAGGTACTACAACCACTGTCGGTACAACACCTACTCAAGGTACAACAACCTCTGTCGGTACATCACAGCCAACACCTACTCAAGGTACTACAACAACTGTCGGTACATCACAGCCAACACCTACTCCAAGTACTACAACCACTGTAGGTACATCACATGAAACATCTACTCCAGGAACTACAACCACTGTCGGTACATCACAGCCAACACCTACTCCAGGTACTACACAACAGTCTACAACCACTGCAGCAACACAGAAAACAACTGCTGTTGGTACAACGTCTGGAACAGGGCAAACTAATGTTGGGACTACAACTGTTGGCACAATGTCAACTGGTAATTATTTTACACTTGCTATTATTGTCTTACTAAATTTGTACTATGATTAATTGGACATACAATCATCAATACTAATCAATATTGATCGAACAAATAAAAAAATCACGATAAACATGTATGAAGATACAAAATTATCATTTAGTTATCATTAAACATGGTGTTAACGTCATCGAAATGATGAAATACAATAATGACTATAAATATGAAAAATAACATGTTTTATGGATATGCAGCAGTTCAACAGGCAAAACGTAGTTGTCCTATCGTCAATTAAAAGCTATAAGATATTAAGATATTGATTTCTTATTATTGACTGCAATACACATTCTTATCAAGGTGAAACAACAGTAGGCGTACCCACAACACCTCCAATGCCACCAACACCAAGCATTACTCAACAGTCAACGACCATGCCAGTGACATCACAGCCAAGTACTACTCTAGGTACAACCACTGTTGGTACATCACAGGCAACACCTACTCCAGGTACAACAACCACTGTCGGTACATCACAGCCAACACCTACTCAAGGTACTACAACAACTGTCGGTACATCACAGCCAACACCTGCTCCAGGTACTACAACCACTGTTGGTACATCACAGGCAACACCTACTCCAGGTACTACAACAACTGTCGGTACATCACAGCCAACACCTACTCCAGGTACTACAACCACTGTCGGTACAACACCTACTCAAGGTACAACAACCACAGTAGGTACATCACAGCCAACACCTACTCCAGGTACTACAACTTCTGTAGGTACATCACAGCCAACACCTACTCCAGGTATTACAACAACTGTCGGTACATCACAGACAACACCTTCTCCAGGTACAACAACCTCTGTAGGTACATCACAGCCAACACCTACTCCAGGTACTACAACCACTGTCGGTACAACACCTACTCAAGGTACAACAACCTCTGTCGGTACATCACAGCCAACACCTACTCCAGGTACTACAACCACTGTCGGTACAACACCTACTCAAGGAACTACAACCACTATTGGTACATTACAACCAACACCTACTCCAGGTACAACAACCTCTGTAGGTACATCACAGCCAACACCTACTCCAGGTACTACAACCACTGTCGGTACAACACCTACTCAAGGTACAACAACCTCTGTCGGTACATCACAGCCAACACCTACTCAAGGTACTACAACAACTGTCGGTACATCACAGCCAACACCTACTCCAAGTACTACAACCACTGTAGGTACATCACATGAAACATCTACTCCAGGAACTACAACCACTGTCGGTACATCACAGCCAACACCTACTCCAGGTACTACACAACAGTCTACAACCACTGCAGCAACACAGAAAACAACTGCTGTTGGTACAACGTCTGGAACAGGGCAAACTAATGTTGGGACTACAACTGTTGGCACAATGTCAACTGGTAATTATTTTACACTTGCTATTATTGTCTTACTAAATTTGTACTATGATTAATTGGACATACAATCATCAATACTAATCAATATTGATCGAACAAATAAAAAAATCACGATAAACATGTATGAAGATACCAAATTATCATTAATTTTTTTCTGTTTTCAAAGTTCAAAACTTTATTAACATGGTGTTAACATCATCGATATGATGAAATACAATAATGATTATGGATATGAAAAAAATAACATATTTTATGAATATGCAGTAGTTCATTGAACAAAAGGCAAAACTTAGTTGTCTTATCGTCAATTAAAAGCTATAAGATATTGATTTCTTATTATTAATTGCAATACACATTCCAATCAAGGTAAAACAACAGCAGCCGTACCCACAACACCTCCAATGCCACCAACACCAAGTATTACTCAACAGTCAACGACCATGGCGGTTTCATCACAACCAACTACTACTCCAGGTACAACCACTGTAGGTACATCACAGGCAACACCTACTCCAAGTACTACAACCACTACTGTCGGTACATCACAGCCAACACCTACTCCAGGTATTACAACAACTGTCGGTACATCACAGCCAACACCTACTCCAGGTACTACAACCATTGTCGGTACATCACAGCCAACACCTTCTCAAGGTACTACAACAACTGTCGGTACATCACAGCCAACACCTACTCCAGCTACTACAACCACTGTTGGTACATCACAGCCAACACCTACTCCAGGTACTACAACTACTGTCGGTACAACACAGCCAACACCTTCTCCAGGTACAACAACCTCTGTAGGTACATCACAACCTACACCTACTCCAGGTACTACAACCAATATCAGTACAACACCTACTCAAGGTACAACAACCTCTGTCGGTACATCACAGCCAACACCTACTCCAGGTACTACAACCACTGTCGGTACAACACCTACTCAAGGAACTACAACCACTATTGGTACATCACAACCTACACCTACTCCAGGTACAACAACCTCTGTAGGTACATCACAGCCAACACCTACTCCAGGTACAACAACCACTGTCGGTACAACACCTACTTCAGGTACAACCACTGTCGGTACATCACAGGCAACACCTACTCCAGGTACTACAACCACTGTCGGTACATCACAGGCAACACCTTCTCCATGTACCAAACATCAGTCAACAACATGTTTTTGTTTATATTCCAAAAATATTACCTGAATTACTGCAGAATTAAAGGTTTTCAATTGAAGAAAAAAAGCGAATAAATGCTGACTATATCGAAAAGATTGTCTTATTTAAATCTGTCTACATTTTATCTTTTTTGTAAATTCAAGAATACTAAAGTAAATTCAAGATTACTAGAGTAAATTCAAGAATACTAAAATAAATTCAAGAATACTAAAGTAAATTCAAGAATTCTAAAAACATATGAAAGCCATTGTATATCCAATATAATTATGCAATTGTCAGTTTGTTTTTGTAGTACATGCCAGTATTATTGAAAGTGACTACTATACTACTTAAATACTCACATATCAAGTTTTACTGAACAAATTTAAAACAGTTAATCAAACTAAAAGATAACAACGAATTTCATCAGTTGTGAATAATTGGCAAATTCTCCTTCCCCCGACTTATTAATAAAAATAGTATTTACCCTATTTAAAAATATTATATCTCTTTTGCGAGTATATCAATTATTTCGTCTCATTATGTTTTTCTTTTTTCTTTTCAGTTACTACCCCAAGCACTGTTGCAACACCTTCAGGTATAAATATTTGTTTATATTGGTCCTTATATTATATTTCAATTTTCACTAGAAACAAAAATCATTTGAAAACGTAAATAAAATATCTGTCATAATTGTTCTCTTTAATACCCTTTTTCATAGATATATAATTTATATATGTTGACGATTTTTGCGTATAGGTCTGTCGATTATAGAAGTTAAATACCACTTAAGAGAAAAAAAAGTCGATAGGAAATCCGTATTTTCCCTGTTAATGTACCAAAATGAACAAATAAAGTTGTGTTTATGAAATGTGTTTGTGTAAATTTGAAAATATTATCTGAACTACTGCAGAATAAAACATTTTTGATTGAAAAAATAGAGAATTCATTCCGACATCAAGATAAAATATCGAATTCAGAATGTATGTCGATATGCAGATAAAACGCCGGAAATAAACGACTTAAAGGTATCGACTTGTATAAATCTTACCAGTATTAAAATATTGTAATAAATTTGAGAAGTACTTAAATTTGGAATTCAATATTTTAATATAATGAAACATGGGAAACATTTTATAATAAGAAACATCTGCAATTACACGTCAGTATGGTTGTTCTAGCATTATTTTTGTTCTTCTTTTTTCTCAACAACGAGTTATACAAGGATTAGCTAGTATACAATCCTCAAAATACGTTTTAACAAAGAACCCAACATATTGTTGTTTATTTTTCAGTAACAACATCAGTTACAACAACTACACCAGCAGGTAACTTACTTACATACATGCATAAAGTTAAATCATGTTAACAATTATGATTTTTACTTTAGCGTTGAGATAAATACAGAATTAATTCCAATTACTTGTACAAATAATGCCATAGTAGTTTACCAATGGGCTTATCTCGTAAATCCATCGATAATAAAAAATATTAATTATTTTTCTCTAGAGCTCATGTTATTTCTTTTGATTTGAAATTCGATAAATGTGTAATTATCTATCTTTCACATTGTTTTCTCAATCATATCTGTGCATTTGACTTTCTGAGTACATGAATATTTTTTTTTAAAATGTTTTTAATTATGTCTGACTTGTTTTCTTGCCAGATTGTGAATGTTGTCCTACAAATACACACTTTTTCCTTGTGACTTTTCAATTTACCGATCTCTCGTTTGTAAATTGTCTAGAACTTTCAATGTTTGGTCGATCAATGGCATTAATCATTATATTTTGGCTTGTTATTTCAGAGATTTGTGAAAATCCAACTGATATTGACTTCAGCAAACAGGACAGTAAAGACCTTGAAATCATAACTACTAATAACAAGCCAGGAGAGGAAGCGACAAACTCTCTCACAGGATCCTCAAAATCATGGACACCAAGTACAGGTGGAAGTGGAATTGAATACATAATAAATGGACGAAATAACACGGTCCAATTTGTGGATGGTTCTTTTGAAACTGTAAACATCGCAGAGATAACCATATCCTTACTCGATGAAAATAAGAATGTTATTACCAGCGAAACAGTAAGTGTTGTATAGGTCACTATCATAAACCTTATTTACCTTGATTCTACTTGGCAGGTTTATATGGCATACTACTGTATCGAGACACGACTAATACATGTATAAGATGGTCCTAGTTATTTTGCCAAATATAACTGAAAAGAATCAAATTTTGTAACATATTGTCATACCACGTCTTTCAAAATATTTATATATAGTAAAAGTTTTGCTCATTGTTGAGGCCCAAATAGTGACCTGATATTGTTCACATCTTAATATAATTGACAAACAAGTCAGAATATTTTTTTTATTTATGGAACTTTTGGAAAGCCCTGTTCTTTATCAAAACTCTTTTGTTTTGTTTTGAAAAGTGTTTCATGCAACATAATTGTTCAATTTTACATTAAATTTTGTTTTTGTAGAAATCTTACACAACAAAGGAAATGAAAAATACATTTACATTGAATTTCAACATGAAAGAGGCAGATTCTTTACAGTTGACTGTCAAACCAATGTCCAGTGTAACCACAACGCCAGGACTATCAAACGTTAAACTCCGAGTCTGTTATACATCAGGTATGTTCATTACTGTAATATATCTAAATACCTCTGCCATTTTAAATGCAGTCAAATGTAACATTTTGTAGCTGGAGATTGATTTTGAACTTTCAGCAGATTGAATTTCAAGCTGTTGGAACACAAACGGTGTTACCGCCTTTACCATATTTGTTCTTTTTCATGAACTTTCTGGATAAATTATTTGACGTCATTTCTGAACTAATGAATGATTTATGGCACAATGTTTCAATCGTTATTAATACATTTACATTATACTTTCTTTTACTGTTATGAGTACTTTTAGAATATGGAATTGTCATCAATCTTGACATTTGTGTTATACCTTCTCATATTAAGTATGACTATTACTCGTATTCTTAGATTAAAAACAAACATTGAATGACAGCTTTAGGCTATAACATCCTTGATTACTTCTAAAAATTAATTGTCAGTGCAATTAACAAAATGTTGCTTTGTAATGATATCTTTCAATAATACGCATGTAAATACTGGTATATCTTTCTGCTTACAAAAGTAAATTAAGTTGAAAGTATGTTTTTCTACTTCTCCGTACTATCAAGTTACGATACTTATTATATATTTTATATTTTTTTTATATATTTCTCAATTTCAGTGACAAGCACTGCATTTACTACTACTCAAACGACAACTACTGGTAAGTTTTTCTTGTTATGAAACATGTAATTTTCCATTTAAAGATTGCTCTACCTGTTGATCGCCTCGATTATATCTAACAATATATACTCGTTAATTATTTTGATGCCTTATATTTATTCAGGTGAGAAAGTAATGTATACAATGATTTAAAAGCAAAGGGTCCCAGATAGATTTTATTTGACTTAGAGTAAACTGTTTTTCTTGCAAATCTTTAATTACGGTAATGGTCCTTTAGAAACTATAAAAATCTGAAAAATTGAAATTCAACCACAATAATTATAACAAAGAAACACTATTTATTTTTCATGTTTTCTCTGCTTGTTGATTTACCGCATTGAAGGCTTTTTCGTTGTACTAAGTGATACGATTGTGAACACAATCAAATTTAGCTTTTTCAAAATTAATCTAGTAGGCTAAATGGTATACTTCATATGATTATTTTTGAAAGTAGAAAGATGTTAGGTCCCAAATGGTTGAAAACGTTTAGGAATATCATGACATCGAAACTTGTTGACAGTCAGTTTGTTGGTTTTCTTCTCCAATACAATAATATGAGTGCATTTAACTGGTAAATATACTTTCAGAAGTGACAGGTACATCACGTATTGCAACTCTAATATCTACCACTGAGAAAACACCAACAGTTACGACGACATCTATTCCAACTGAAACTACAACAGCCCAGGGTTCATCTACGATTAGTCCTCAAGTTACTTCTACGTCACTAACAATGACACCACTCACTACTGGATCAACAGGTAACCTCATTTTATTTATTTAATCAAAAGAACATTGTCACAAGTTACAAGCATTTGTTCCATTGGATGATGTAACCAAAATTTAATTTTGTAAGATTTTATGGACCTTTTCATATTTTTTTAATTTATCTTGCAGTTCTGTAATTATTGTTATGCTTTTTTTATACCACAATCTTGGGGTAGGTGATTGGAACTTATCTTTATACAACATTGATATATACTGCGGTGTTTAATTTTGTATAACGTTAACGACACTATCTATATTTTTTTTCAGTTACCACAACAGTAACAGTCACCTTATCAACAACAGTTCCAGGTTCGTACTAAAATTTAAAAAAATAATAATATAATAATAAAAGAGAAGAATTGCAACTTATATCCTTTACATATATATTATGTCTACTTAAACCAAACTTAATATTTAATTAAAAACATTGTTTTTCTTTACAAAATCATAGAATAAATAGGGTATCATGTTTGGATATTAGCTGTACTCTATAACATTTCTGTGATTTGTTTTTAGATCAATGTATATTTACCAAAGAAATCTTCCAAGAAAAATTTGGATATGACACAACTCAAAATATAGGTTACATAGAGAAAGATGGAAAACCAGGTTTTACATCAACATCAGAAGGAGTTAACATTGGTGATATCTTACAAATTGGTACAGTTGTTACTGCTCCCGGATGCACTAATTGGTAGGTCAATATATTCTCACATTTATGATTAAGTCCGTATTGTTTCACAAACTAAACACTCACAGATACTGAAAAAATGTACCTAACATAAAACCATACTCACTAGACGTATATATCAACAACAAACACGAACTAGGATGAACAAAAATAAAAAAGAATTGAGCAATTCAAAGTATCTAGTTATCTAAAAGTAATGCTTAAGTGAAGAAGATTTGAAATAGATATGATTGATTATAGTATATTAACTATTGTAAATGCTTTCTTTTTACAAACATACAAATGACTGTTTTTGAAAAGTCTTTCCATGATGAAAAAAAAACCCAATAGATCAATATGCTTTGTAATTATGTTCTTTCACTATATCAATCAGTTGTTGACATTGTTTTCTTTTGGATGCATTTTGCAATGCAAATCATTAAGGCGTAAGGTTGTTATTACAGTAACAGAAAGCTTCAAATTGGATGGCGTTTTGTTGTGGGTTTTGTTTTCACATTAGTACCTGTACAAAAGGTAGATAGATTGAATTCTTTTTTCTTTTCTATTTGTTAACTTAAGTACCTGTACAAAAGGTGGATAAACTGAATTAATTTTTCTTCTTTTTTTTTACTTTAGTACCTGTACAGAAGGTGGATATATTGAATGTGTAACAGGATCATGTCAATGTAAGTTTTATTGCTAATGAATAATGTTAATATTATATTAGTGCTTTACTTCAAAATCGTCATCAATAATACAACCATCAAATTCATTTTATATGAAAATCCTTTTAATTTATAATATTATTTCCTTATTCATTTTCAAGTTAGTAAGTCTTTCAATAAGGTATACTAAAATCTGATTTAATTAAAAATGACATGATAATATTTTCTTCAGATTGCGAATACAGTGATTGGTCTGAATGGACAGAGTGTTCTAAACCATGTGACAATGGTGGAAAGTCTAGGAATAGAACTGCAATAACTATTCGTCCTGAATGTAACAACCTGACAGAAATAGTGGATTGTAACACTCATCTTTGTCCTTTTACAAGTAAGGTTTTTAAAGTCCTTATTCTAAATTGTATAGGTATAGAATAGTTTATAAAAAAAAATTGTTTCTGTTATAAAAAATAACATTTTCAGTATTTTTTTAGTTTATTATCTATGAGGTTCAAGATACTACTCAAAAGTGATTTGGTAAATAATTCATATGTATATACATATATAGAGCAAAAACCACAAGACTTGTTTATCAAGATTAATATGAAGATTAATATTCAAGCTATCTACACGTAAATAATAAATATATCATAATATTGTCAACTCTTTCAGCAACAACACCATATTGTGAAACTTGGAGCGACTGGTCCGACTGTAGCAGTCAAAACTGTGAACAAGGACAAAGAACAAGACAGAGGAAATGTCCAGACGTAAAGACAGAGGATGAGCCATGTATAGGAGAAAATATCAATTGTAAGCAAACAAAACATCTTAATTTTTCTTTAAAGGAAATGAAAGATATATTTGTGTAATTTCTGAATACTTATGTACACAAAAGGATATTGTTAGGAAGAGTGATTTCATAACGTTAGAAAGATTTCTTCTCTATCCAAATGTTTTGACACTGTTTCCGTTTCGTAGAAAAAAGCAAATAACATTTATAGAAATCTTAGTTTTATTTTATTTTGTAATTGAGTTCTAATTATTACAGTATTTATTACTCCCCATGTCTAAATTGCCCATTTTCTCAACCAAAGAGGAACACAAATTCGTAAATTGATGAATGTTATATAAAAAAAAACATCTTCTTTTTCAGGCACTACCTCAGCATGTGTACCGCCACTTGTAATGAAGGAATGTGTTAAACAATGTCCCGGAACATGCAAAGCACTAAGAATGGATACCTGCATAGAACCAGATGATTGTGAACCTGGCTGTGGATGCCCTGCTGGAGAAGTAATGGATGACAATGCAAACTGTGTCAAAGAAGAAGAATGTCCATGTTATTATATCAATGGTGTTATAATCCATGAAAACTTTACTGTTCCAAAGGATGGCAGTCCATGTGAAGAATGGTAATATAAACAATTTTAAAAATTTGTTTTTGAATAAAATCAAAATGAATTAAATCCATGGGCTAGCACAACCTGTTGTATTACTGTTGTATGATAAAATCGACATTTAGATTTGTTTTTTTTAACTTAGATAATTCTTAACATTAAAAAATCTGTTCTTGGAATTTGACTGTGTAATCTTGAAATTTCTCCAAAACTATTATTGCAAATAAACCAAGTTATGTTCTACAGAAAATGTAAGATCATCATTGCTTTGAATGTTTGTTTTTATTATACCCCCGCTTTAAAAAAAGGGGGGGTATACTGTTTTACCTCTGTCTGTCAGTCCGTGCGTCAGTCCGTCCGTCGGTCCATCAGTCCGTCCGTCCGTCAGTCAGTCCGTCCGTCCCATGAAACGTTCGTCACATTTTTCTCAGGAACTACACATCCACCCTTTCTGTAATTTGGTATCAACATTTATATATGTCAGCCATACCGTGTGATGCGTTTTCAGATTCATCACTTGACAACTTCCTGTTTACCGAACACTTGTCTGATTTTACACATGATAGCCAAGTTGAAAATTTTCGTCACATTTTTCTCAGGAACTACAATACAAGGATTTCTAAAATTTGGTTTCAGGATTTATATAAGTCAGCTATACCGTGTGATGCGTTTTCAGATTCATCACTCGACAACTTCCTGTTTACCGAACACTTGTATGATTTTACACATGATAGCCAAGTTGAAAATTTTCGTCACATTTTCCCAGGAACTACAATACAAGGATTTCTGAAATTTGGTTTCAGGATTTATATAAGTCAGCTATACCGTGTGATGCGTTTTCATTTAGCATACATTGTCAAATTAATTTCAATTTTTTTCAGCAAATGTTCCATGGGAGGTATTACATGTTATCCCAAACAAGACTGTAAGTACTAATCTATAGGATATATGTTCAACTTTATTGAATTGAATTGAATTCTGTTTGCTATCAAACAAATGAATAATGCATTTGCTAGTATATTCCTTTTTAGAAAGGGGTCTTGATCAAAAGATTATTAGAAACCAGAAAAAAATCTCAGAGAAGGACACTTGTTTCCTTTTTTTGTATAATATTTAAACATAAGCTCATTCAATATATTTATGAACTGTTTTTGCTATAATACACCAATGAAACCCTTCAGCACTTAAAACAATAGAATATGTTTAAATGGGAAATATTCTCTATTAATTCGAATTTGACGAAACTCTTATCTCGGCAGGGATGCATTGGTTTCTTTTTATATTGATACAATTGAAAAAAACACACCTTAATCACACCTTCAATATGATTTATCAAATACCATTTTAAATTAAAATATGTCATATAAATTTGATCTATGTCAGATTCATACTGTATTTAGAAAATAAGGCTTTGTAAAAACAATATTGTTGAAAATAACTGATTAGATTATTATCTATACAATAGGTTGTGACTGGGAAGAATGGACGTCATGGGGTTCATGTTCATCATCATGTGAAGCAGGAGTTCGATACAGACACAGGTTAGAACTATCGTCTATTTGATATTGGTGTACTTAAGCTATCACAACTGTATATTTGCATTGCTTTCCATACCGTTAACATGATTAAGTAAAACATAATACATCATAATTGTATTTTTTTATTTATGATTTTTTTTAAATTAGAAAAGACCGAGAAACAACTAAATCAGTCACATCATAATGCGGTAGTTTGTTAATTAAAACTGTAATTTAATTAATTGATTGTAGGGGAAATTCAATTTAGCAACACAATAAAAAAAAAACGCTGGAGTAAAAAAAAGCAATGTTGTTGGTTCTACAATTTTGTTTTAAATTTCAGTTTTTTATTTTTTGATTTCTTATGATTTTCACTTGTTATTTATAGGGAACTTAAAGTAGGCCAATTAGAAAACTGTGGAACAAATATGGAGACTGAGAAATGTCCTGAGCCTGTTCCTATACCTGATACTTGTGTAGAGTGTTTGATTGAAGGGATACCATACTCTAATGGGCAGGAGATTCCGAATAGAGGAGGAGAATGCAGTAAATGGTAATTTAGACAGATATACAATATACTTTCTCTCGGGAGATTGATGAGTTGAAATTGTATTGATTCTAATTAAATTAAATTTTAAAGTCTTTCTTACATATTTCATACATAAAATATTTTACAAATGATGATTGAAAGTTGATGTTTAATGCCACTTTCAGCGCTATCAATTATCTTTTGGCGACCAGTTTTTATTTGTTAAGGTAGATTGAGTGCCTGTTGAGAACCAGCAGTTTTGTGAATAACATATAGAATAGAATGAGTAGAATATAAAATGCAATGAATTATGCCCAAAACAAAATGTCAATATAAACTTAATAGTTGAATAAACTTATGTGTACTAGATTAGGTATGTGTATAGTTACTCAATTAGTTGGTAAACGAATCAAGCATCAGCCCATACGTTTTAAACAAAAGTATTTTATACTATGGATAGTTTGTATATAATTCTTTCATATTATTTCAGTTACTGTACGAATATGCAAGAAATCTGTATGCCTGACCCAGACAAAAACAGTAAGTACCTTATTGATTAAATTGACATTTGTAAATGCTGTACATGTTTTGATATTTTATATTTCAAACATGTCTTTTGTAGGATAAGTTTCATAATTATGTTAATTTAGAAGTCTCTTTAAGTTATCAAAGGCAAAACAAATATCTTTCCTGTAATGACATTTTTTAATGATAAATTGATTCATTCTCTTTAGTTGATGGAGCCTGGTCACTATGGTCTGAATGGGGTCAATGTTCCAGAACATGTGAAGGTGGTGAACGTGTCCGAACCAGAGGTTGTAATGATCCAGTACCTACATGTCTTGGAGGCAAATGTCCAGGAAATAATACAGAGGTGGAACCGTGTAACAATGATGTGGCATGTAAGGAGATCGTCTGAATTAAGTTTGGCATTAAATAGTGTATACATATCTTTTCCATACTCCAATAAATGCTCAATGGAGTGTAGTGTAGATTTCAAAATGTTGTTCAATCATCAAGTCCATTGTTCTTTCAAAATTAAACATTGTACACTATTTGTATTTCATATATGTTTTATTATGTTTTTCATAATTATATATGTATAGATATAAAAGTTATAAATCAAATAATTATCCTTTGTTACTATTTACTAAAATTCAAAATGTTAAGATTGTAGCTTTAAGTTTTGAATGATACCGTGTCATTGAATATGGAAAATAGCATATTAGATTGAATAAATAAATCTGTCATTTTTTAGTGCATTTGTTTTTTATTAACCTTGATTGGTGGAATGGATATTTTTTTTTAATCTAATCAATAAATAGAATCTATAATATTGGTACTTACCAATTCTTTCTGTTTGCTAAAAAGAATCAATAACAAAACAGAAATAAGCTATGGGGTAAGGAAATTGGCATTTGAAATTTATAATAACATTTAAAATATTAAATTCTAGAAAACCTTTTTAAGAATTAGAAATGCTTTTTCTACTAAAAAATAATAAATATTGTGAGATTGACTTGTTTGTGATTTGATTTCATCAGGGAAGAGAAATATAGGTGTTAATTAGTAATACGTTTTCTTTTAAATCTTTTAAGGTTGCCAAGTTTCACAGTGGACTGAATGGGGACAATGCACTGCTACCTGTGGAGAGGGTAACAAAATCCGACAACGAAGCTATGTTAAATCTTCTGATGAAGAATTATGTCCACCGCTTGACAAAGTCGATTCACAACCATGTAATGTTGGCAGTTGTAAGTGTACTTAATATTATTGTTTAGGCACAACCATGTTCTGTCGACAGTAATAAGTGTATTAGATGGTTAAAAATCGTAAGTGAAATGACTGAGTCACATCAAGTTAACACTAAGAACAACCCAACTTTTTCTCATCAACGCGAAATCAAAATTCCCATTTATTTCTTTGAGTACTTGTCTTTATATGTGGATTCATTCCCTTTTTAGTCATGTATATCCATAAAGGGAGGCTTCTTTAAATTATTATTATTTGTTTATCATTATATAATCCTTGATTTTTTTCCTTTAAGGTGAATGTGTATACTCTACGTGGTCTGAATGGTCAGACTGCACTGCTTCTTGTGGATTAGGACTCACAGACAGAAGCAAAACACTCCAAGAACCAAATGACAAATGTAATACCACTATAAGGGATGTTACAGTATGTTACCAGCAGGATTGTTGTAAGTAGTGAACAATTAAATTTAATATGGATCTTGCAATTTGAAAGTTTATAAGCGCTTAGCGCTGACAAATATGTTTAATAACACCCCAATTTGCATGAATCGTTTATTCTTTTATTGTTTTGTTATTAATTATACCAATAGTTTTTCTTTTGACTTGTTCCACATTTTATAATATTGTTTACGTTTATAACGTACAATACAGTATGGATTTCAATCATTGTTGAAATCAACACTGTGGTCAATAACTGCTAAAGTCGACAATATTTGGACTCTCTTAATATAATTCTATTGGCGACCATAGCTCATTTTATAATTTCATATTTATAAAGAGTTTATTGGTTTAAAAACTGTTCCATTCTCTAAAACAAATATGTAGGACTTCGTTATTTCATTATTATATTAAAAGGATAACAGTGATAACAGTGATTGAAAAACCAGTTTAACAATTCAACAAAACCACACACTATTGTCTTTGGTTGCAAAAATGTCATCAAGAAATTATCTTTAAATGTGTAATATAGGTGTGGTACTAGACAAAAATAAAACAAAATGCCTTTTAATGTGTAATATAGATTCTACTATGTTTAATTTGTGCACATTAGAAGTAATTTGTATTATGGGAAACATAGATTTGTTTTGCATGTTGAAAAGGGTACCTTGACAGACATTGACCCTCTTCAATTTTGCTTGCATATTGTCAAAAATGTATAACATGATCTTTGAATCCAAATTATTCAAAAGTATTTCCTGTCGTGTTTTATGCCATATTGTGGTCGAATGTTTTGGAGCTTGATAGACATTTCAAAGCTAACAAGCTTTCTTTGTATAATTTATATGTCCATTTCTTAAATGCTCATCCAGACCAACAAACGGAAATTTTATGCTATGTCATTTTTATAACTAAATGCAAGAAGTATTAAATAAAATAATAATCAATAATAATCATATAAACTTGCAAAAAGTTGTACAACTGTATATGCAAAAATGCAAGTATCGTTCATCGTAATTTAGCTTAATTTCGGCATATTTTTATGATAACACAGAACACCCATTGAAATGAAAATGCATTAACTAAATACTACAGTATCTACAAGAAGTATGAACTGAAACAGAAAGTTCTAATAAATATATGAACACATTACTTCTTTATTTAGTATGCGACAAAGATCATCAGCAATGGACAAACTACTCTTATTGCCAGAAGACATGTGCTAATCGTCATTTGCCTGAATCCGAGATGTGTACTGAAGAAGAGCAGGGATGTATCTGTAAGGAAGGTTATTTCCTCAACTATAACGATGTGTGTGTCTTGGAAGAACAGTGTGTGTGCAATACATCTCTTGGTGTTAAGGAGGTAACATTATTTCAAGATTTCAATTATTTGATAAAGTTTTATTGTTCTAATCCAAATATGTAAAGATAATCGACGTTATAAAAATTTAACCGGTAGATCCATCATTCATATATAATCCACTACCATTCAGGAATATTTTAAAAGTGGTCAGTTATATTGCAAGTTAAACCTTCACACTACTTACAACTTATGAATTACTTTCATTGTGATTATCACTTGAAATTGTTTTAATATGTTTTACTTCAGTCCAAATCCTCAATTGAAATTTCCTGAAACTAACTTACCAAACTTGTATTTTAGAATGGTGAATCATGGTCTAATCCTGAAAATAAATGTGAACAGTGTGAATGTGCGGACTCTCAGATCAAATGTTACAGAAAATGCGAGGAAATCACATCATGTCTACCTGTAAGTCATTCTATTTGACATTCAAAATTCACTTGTGAATAGATAATTAGAGAGCATGAGATTCAAAAGTGCTTGCTTTTTTACCTACTTGTTAAACCTTATACTAATGAATATGAGCGAAAGATATTAAAAAACAGTAACGACACATTCAAAGATGGAATATAGGAATCGACCACATTCCTAACTTAGTAATGAGACATTTAAATACGAATAATTGGTTTAACTAGAATCTACATGCTATCTATACTGTAAAATTTAAAAAATTTCGTAGCCGAATTTCCATGTCAAACATAATTGTGATGAGTCATATACATTTAGAAATGGTTTACGATATTTACTTACAATGAAATACAAAAAATAGCAATAAATGTTTTATCTGAACTATATGACTTCAGATAATCAGACAAGAATTAAGTAAATTTATATATAACTGACAAAATAAATATTACATTTCAGGGCGAGGTCATTGTTCCAATCAGTGATTGCTGTTCAAGATGTGAAAAACCTAAAGGTATGTAATCAGTGATTCCAGAGCCTGTCTTAGACTTATTGTATAGGATTCACACCTAAAACTTTTTTTGTTAAATAGCCTTCACATAAGAGTTGTGTCTCTATACATTACATGTTAAGTTTTAGGCAAATTGACTAAGGGTCTCTGGGGTGAAATTGCAATCCGATACTTAGATACCATTCATTTATACCCTTTTTGTGCAAGTTTGATAAAGGATTTCATGAAAACTGATAGCCATTTAGTTGTTATTTTTTTACATTTTTACCCATTATACATTTCTGTTTGTTTCTTGTCAAAATAACTGATATTGATGCGACTGTCAAACAAGTGAAAGGTTTATCTTACTATTAAACGAGGTATAATTCACCATTCTCTACATAAGACATGTCAGGAATATGGCAGTTGCTATCTATTCCTTTGATGTGTTAGGGATTTTCCGTTTTGAATATTTTACAGATCTGGTTTTAGTTATTTTGCTTTTTTCTGACGTACAAACATTATGGTACCCTTACATCTTCATTGCATGGGGAATCAAAATCAAAATGTTATATTTTACAGATACATGTCAACTATACACAGAATCTAAACCACTGATAAGAGATGGCTGTGTATCTGTTGGAAATGTGACATATAACTATTGTTCTGGAGGATGTGGAGATAGCGTTAATAAACCAATGTTGCTGCCTGAAGGAATAGAGTATGTAGAAGCAATGATTAAAGATTGTTCATGCTGTACTGGTAACATTGGAGGATTCACCACTGTACAAGTCCAATGTGAGGGAATAGACGGCATCATTTCAGCAAAGATTCCAGTAATAGACAAGTGCGAATGTAACAAATGTGTAACAACAGGTACATAATTAATTGATGTAGTCTATTTATTGAATCAACAAGCCTGATTTTAGGTTTTGGTGTTTATTGAAATTGGGCAATCAGTCTGAAAATAAGTATCAAATGCAGCCAAAATGGTTAGTGTTCATTTGATCTGGAAATCACGATCCATCCGACTGTATATATTAAATAGAAGAAGTGGTATGTTTGCAACTCTCCACAAGAGAACAAATGACACAGAAATTAACAACTATAGGTCACCTTACGGCTTTCAACAAAGACTAAGCCCATATCGCATTGTGACTTATTTGAATTTATTATACATTATGAAAAAGTTTTGACTATTTTAACTACTAGTAGTTAGGGAGAATATCGTTTTCACAAAAGCATTTTTTTGAAATATTAGATATAGCATCTAGGTAAACTTGAGAAAGGAAATGGGGAATGTGTCAAAGCGACAACAACCCGACCATAGAGCAAACAACAGCCGAAGGTCACCAATGAGTCTTCAATGTAGCGAGAAAATCTCGAACCCGGAGGCGACTTTCAGCTGGCCCCTTAAAAATTATGTATACTAGTTCAGTGATAATGGACGTCATACTAAACTCCGAATTATACACAAGAAACTAAAATTAAAAATCATACAAGACTAACAAAGGCCAGAGACTCCTGACTTGGGACAGGCGCAAAATTGCGGCAGGGTTAAACATGTTTATGAGATCTCAACCCTCCCCCTATACATCTAGCCAATGTAGAAAATTAAACGCATAACAATACGCACATTAAAATTCAGTTCAAGAGAATTTCGAGTTCGATGTCAGAAGATGCAACAAAAGAAAATAAACAAAATGACAATAATACATAAATAACAACAGACTACAAGCAGTTAACTGACATGCCAGCTCCAGACCTCAATTGAATTGTTTGAAAGATTATGTATTCATCATATGAATATCAGGCACAATCCCTCCCGTTAGAGGTTTAGTATCATACTAACATAAAATATATGAGAAGAACATAATCCGTGTCATGCAAACAACTGTTTATATACAATGTATATAGATATTGTATTTCATTACTTTTTTTCAGATTACGAACAAACGCAAAATTTGGCGACCAATACTATAGCAGGAAGGAAACGATAGTAGAGGACCAGCCATTTGTTATTTGAATATCTGACTCTCTCCTCTGTTTTTAATGTTTTGTTAAATATGTGGTTGTTTATATGATTTATCTTTAAACTGTTATTAAACTTTTCTTGATACAAATGGTGTGTAGAATAAAATATGCTAAAATCATTTTAAAGTTGATATGAACAAGACTGGAAACAATTAACGACTGACAAATACTGTAAAGAAAATATCAAATCTAGGTCTCAAAATTTCAACATACAGACAGAAACAATGAGAAGAGTACTCTTACTGTTGCTCCTCATATTGAATTCTTAATGACGCTAACAACACCGAGTAGGAGCTGTAAATTCTAATCAAAATTGGCACATTCTTTTTCCTTTTTTCTTGATATGTCTTCAGGAGCTGTAAATTCTAATCACAGTTGGCACATTCTTTTTCGTTTTTTATACGTCCGTCAAAATTTTGACGGGACGTATTATGGTATACAAATGTCCGGTGTCCGTCCGTCTGTCTGTCCGTCCGTCTGTCCGTCCGTCTGTCCGGCGTAAACATGTCGCACCGTAACTTGAGAACGACTTATCCAAATTTCATGAAACTTAATATAGTTGTTTCTTATGATGGTCAAATGATCTGTATACTTTTTGGTGAAAATAAGATTTAAACTTTTTGAGTTACGGCACTTTATAACTAAAACAGGGATGTGTTTTTTTCACATGTCGCACTGTATCTCAAAAACGATTCTTGATTATGACTTAAAACTTTAAACACTTCTTAGTTATATTAATCTCAATATCTGTATACTTTTTGGAGTTGATTCAAAATTTCATTTTAGAGTTATTGAGTATTTTGTAAAAAAGGGGGAGGGTTTTTTTACATGTCGCACCATATCTCAAAAACTATTTATGATTATTGCTTTAAACTTTACACATGTCTTTGTTCTATTAATCTAAAGATCTGTATACTTTTTGTGATTATTCAAAATTTTATTTTTGAGTTATTGAGTCTTTTGTAAAACAGGGGAGGGTTTTTTACATGTCGTGCGTACGGGGCGCCGAATGGGACTCTTGTGGTTTTGTACAAAATTCAATTCTGTCAGAACAAAATCATTTTTGTCTTACAAAACTATGTGCTACAGACTTGTTTTGTGAGAACTTCAATTTTGTGATGACAAAATTCATTTGTGTAGACAAAATTCATTTTTGTAGACAAAATTCATATTTGTCATGACAAAAGTCAATTTTGTCTAAAAGGTATGCAAATATAAACATATTTGCATACAAAATTGACTTTTGTTACCTGATATGGAAATTAAATCACAAAAGTCAATTGTGTGAGGTAAGATTCAATTTTGTGAGACAAAATTAACTTTTGTGAGACAAAATTGACTTTTGTGAGACAAAATTGACTTTTGTGAGACAAAATTGACTTTTGTGAGACAAAATTCAATTTTGTCAATTTTGTTGAGACAAAAGTCAATTTTGTTAATTTTGTTGAGACAAAAGTCAATTCTGTCAATTTTGCTGAGACAAAAATCAATTTTGTTGAGACAAAAGTCAATTTTGTTAATTTTGTTGAGACAAAAGTCAATTTTGTTAATCTTGTTGAGACAAAAGTCAATTTTGTTAATTTTGTTGAGACAAAAGTCAATTTTGTCAATTTTGTTGAGACAAAATTCATTTTTGTGACGACAAAATTCAATTTTGTAACAACAAAATTGACTTTTATGTGACAAAATTGACTTTCGTGAGACAAAAATCAATTTTGTTGAGACAAAATTCAATTTTGTCAATTTTGTCAATTTTGTTGAGACAAAAGTCAATTTTGTCAATTTTGTTGAGACAAAATTCAATTTTGTTAATTTTGTTGAGACAAAATTCAATTTTGTCAATTTTGTTGAGACAAAAGTCAATTTTGTCAATTTTGTTGAGACAAAAGTCAATTTTGTCAATTTTGTTGAGACAAAATTCAATTTTGTCAATTTTGTGTAACAAAAGTCGATTTTGTATGCAAATTAGTTCACAGAAACCAAACTAAACTAATTTGAATACAAAGTTGACTTTTGTCGCTCAATTTTCAAATTAGGTAACAAAATTCAAGTCTGTGTAACAAAAATGACTTTTGTCCGCTGATAGATAATTTTGTATGACAACATTTTAAATTTGTAGTATGATACAAATTTTGTTAAACAGAACTTATTTTTGTTGAACAAAAATCACTTTTGTCCGTACAAAATTGAATTTTGAGTACAAAACCACAAGAGTCCCATTCGGCGCCCCGTAGTGCGTCGTATCTCAAAAATAATTTATGATTATTGCTTAAAATTTTACACACTTCCTTGTTATACTAATCTAAAGATCTGTATACTTTTTGGTTTTGATTCAAAATTTTATTTTGGTAATATTTAGTTTTTTGTAAAAAAAAAAAAAAAGGGTGGGGGGTTTCACATGTCCCGCCGTGTCTCTAAAACAATATATGGTTATTGCTTAAAACTTTCTCAGAGACTATTTATGATTATTGCATTAGACTTCCACATAAGACGTCGGGCGTATCATGCGCTCATGGCGCAGCTTTTTATTCTTGATATGTCTTCAACACTACATGCAACATTGCAAACAAAACCTACATGGCTGTACGGTATTAAACACAAAACCTTCGTCGAAAATAAACCAAAAAAACTTCACACGTGTAAGTTTCGATAAACATAGACAGAAAGACAACCATACAACAACTTCGTCTTTGTAAATTTCGTTTTAACAAGGGTTCCGCTGAAACTAGTCGATGGTGTACGTTTAGTAATTTATATGTTTGTCTGACAGTTATATGTTTGTCTGTCCGTTTTGGCTGCACTTCTATGTCGTACCACAAGTCAAGATGGCCTCGTCTGATTTTCATAATTTAATGCAGAGTCTTCATGAATACTATAATTCAAATCCCCTTTCAATTTTTGAAAAAAAACGAAATTAGTTCCAAACTTACGTTTTGCAATTCAAAACCCTCAAATTGTATAGAAACTGACAACACCATGAATAAAAACGAAAAAATTACGATAAACACTATATAGAAAACTGGAAACTGACCAACACGAACCCATCAAAGGTGATCGCATGCGCTCTGAAAGGGTTAGCTGATCCTCTAGCTTCCACGTGTGAAATAACTAATAAAAAAAAAACAAGATGCAGTAAAAACTCACAAGTGTGCAAATGCTGAAAAGATACGCCTACTTTACTGATATGATTGAAATTTATGCAGATAGCCTTTGCGACAAAGGTGAAACATAAAATGATTCCTGGTCAAATGTACCTACCAGATGTACATGACCACCTTACAATCATTCCATACATCAGACACAGCTGACTTACTGCTAATGTAATGTAAAACAGACATACGGTTCTATAAAACTTGACGCTAGCCGATGAAAGTGAGAGGGGTCAATTTCAAATATCCCCTGCTGTATGGAAAGGAACAGATAACTGACCGTTTGCATGTTGTTTCTAGTTACATGTAATCAAACTTAAAAATATAAACAATAAAATCTACCGTTGACCAGATGGTTAATGAAATGAGGCCAGGCCCTGTCTAAAACATGTAAAGATAGACCTTGCAATGATTCTCTATACAACATATAATAATAAAAAAAAAAAAAGATGATGTGGTATGTTTGCCAATGAGACAACTCTCCACAAGAGACCAAATGCCACAGAAATTAACCACAATAGGTCACCGTACGGCCTTCAAAAATAAGCAAAGCTCATACCGCATAGTCATGCCATAAAAGGCCCCGAAATGACAATGAAAAACATTTCAAATGAGAAAACTAACGGCCTAATTTATGTAGCAAAAATGAACGAAACACAAATATGTAGCATATAAAAAAACGACAACCCCTGAATTACAGGCTCCTGACTTGGGACAAGCACATACATACAAATGTGGCGGGTTAAAACATGTTAGCGGGATCCCAACCCTCCCCATAACCTGGGACAGTGGAATAACAGTACAACATAAGAACAAACTATAAAAATCAGTTGAAAAAGTTTGTTTTGGTCATCAAATGGATAAAAATAAAATAACCGATTTCTAATACTTGAATGACGTGAGAAAATCATGAAATGTTTTGGTTTGATTGAATAATTAGTGTTTAACGTAACTTTCAGCACTTCTAGCTATTTCGTGGAGGTGAGTTTTTATTGGCAAATGATGCCGGACTGCCCGGTGAAAACCAAAGAGCACCAACGACAAAACAAATAATCCTTCCTAACGAAGATTCTATCAAACTAGCTGACACGTATGAGGTTCGACACCGCCTTATCGGTGTTGACAGGGTAGTGAAATAGTAGTTGATCTACTTAAACCTTCGGTCATTTGGAAGATAGAGACTATTATTGCTCCACCACCAATGGCATAAAAATACATATAGGAAGTTTTAATGAAAATACACACGAAAAATAAATATTGGAAAAAATGGTTGTATCTGTAGGGCATTTTATTCACATATGAATGACAATACTTTTGTCAACTTGCTTGCCAGTTAGCATAATTTTATTCAGTAAGAGCTTTTGCGACAGTACAGTTATAATTGACAACATTTACTGCGGTGATCAACAAACAGATATAGACAAAGGCAGGGTATTAATTCGAATATTCTCCAAGGTCTTTTGAATGTATTAAAATCGTAGATAACATTACCTGTGAAATTACTATAATTGTTTAAGTCCGTTTTCTTTGATCTTTGGTGGAAAGTTGTCATATTTGGAATCATTCCACAGTTTTATTTTTATATGGTTCTAAAACGAAAAAGTAGGCAAACAATTTAAGGTTCATGTGGACCCTATGGCTAAAATGGACGTATTTTCACCTCAAAATTTACTCCGAGTACAGACAAACCTGCGCATCTGTAAACAATTTCAGGCATAGCATGCCCTAGATAAATAAATTTCAAATATGTTTTATGTTTTAGAAAAATAAAAACTTACCAGGATTTTGCTGTGCACTTTTTTTCATTCCTCCAGAAGGTGCCAAAATAAACTAAGTTGGGAAACAGGTTTGAGAACTTCCCCACAGGTAATAATTGAAGTGAGCTGTATTGCTTGACATGGACATGAGATGGACAATAGATACCTGACAATAATTGGTTATTTAAACTGTGTACCTGAGTGGACCATATCAAGGTAAACTCAACTGTTTGTTAATTTTATCATCTTCTGCAGGGACGAAAAAAAGTGTACGGCAAAATCCAGTTAAGTTATGACTTTTCTAAATCATACAATCCATTTGAATTCTATTTATCTAGGGCATGCTATGCCTTAAAACTTTTCCAGATGCACAGGTTTGCCTGTACTCAGAGTAAATTTTGAGGTGAAAATACGGCCATTTTAGCCATAGGGTCCACATGAAGGTTCATGTGGACCCTATGGCTAAAATGGCTGCATTTTCACCTCAAAATTTAATCTGAGTACAGACAAACCTGGGCATCTATAAAAAATTTCAGGCATAGCATGCCCTAGATAAATAAATTTCAAACATGTTTTATGTTTTAGAAAAATAAAAACTTACCAGGATTTTGCCGTGCACTTTTTTTCATTCCTCCAGAAGGTGCCAAAATAAACTAAGTTGGGAAACAGGTTTGAGAACGTCCCCACAGGTAATAATTGAAGTGAGCTGTATTAAATGACATAGACAATAGATGGACAATAGATACCTGACAATAATTAGTGATTTGAACTGTGTACCTGAGTGGACCATATCAAGGTAAACTCAACTGTTTGTTCATTTTATCATCTTCTGCAGGAACGAAAAAAAGTGTACGGCAAAATCCAGTTATGAATTTTCTAAATCATACAATGCATTTTAATTCTATTTATCTAGGGCATGCTATGCCTTAAAACTTTTCCAGATGCACAGGTTTGCCTGTACTCAGAGTAAATTTTGAGGTGAAAATACGGCCATTTTAGCCATAGGGTCCACATGAACATTAATATAAGTGTTTGAACTATTGTATATTGAAAATAACTATTGACAATGTCAAAAGTGTCTCACCAAAACATTTAAAAATCACAGATGATTTACATTGTGCCTAGATAATTTTTTTCTTTCTTCTGTTAGCTCTTCATTCAATTTGCAATAAAAATGTATGTTTCTCCTAATAGAAACAATTGATTCGTACAAGTGGTATTGGTATCTACATTGTCAATGACCGAATTTGACAAATACGATTGTATCGCTTTACTTTTCAGTTTAATATATAACTAAACATTTCAAAACACTAGATGCGTTTCGGTCTACAGAAATCAGGTTTATAAAAATAAGTTACTTAATTTGGGTGTGTTTTGCTGTTTTAATGTTCATTTACAATGTCTTTATCTTGAAAATATGGAATCAAAATTCGATTTAAAATAAATACATTACAACTTTTCTCTTTCCACTCATAGTTGAACTATTGATGGCAAATGTTTGGAAATAATTTCCATTTCAGCAAAATTTTCAAAAAGGAGGTAGTAATTTTTATTTTCAACTAAGATCTTTAGTCCTCACAGAAAGTTAGATAACCTTCACATGTATTAATTAAGGTTGTTCCCCTTTCATGGCGGAATTGTTCATAGATTTTTCACTAGGTTTACAATTTTTATATCCGTGGTCAGAAAAAAAATTATAACAAAATTCAGAACTCAGACAAATTCAAACAGGGGAAGATCATAAAAACTTACATTATTAATCAACGAAACCAATGAAAAAACTGCCATATTATTGACTTGGTACACGCGTTTCCGAATGAAACCCGAGTTGAACCTCTCACATTTATTGTAGTGGTTTATAGTTCCTCTCACTTTTATGGCAGTGATTTATAATTCCGTTAATATAACAAAATAGAGTCAGCAACCCAAGCAGAAATACAAGGTCAGTGTTACAATAATTGGAAACGTAACACGAAACAAAGTCAAAATTTATAAAACACGCACTGGAGTGACCCACTTTCGAACCCATTGCCTCCAAAGTTCTTTATGGTTAGGGATAAAAGACTCTGCTCTTATAAACAAATATTATATAGTCGTTCAGCGGGATGATGAAGAATTTCTTGTGTAAACATTCTTAAAGGCCTAAAACTTCGTCCGTAACACGGAAAACAAGTCAAATTTGATCAAAGTACTCATTTGGGATACCCACTGTCTGACCCATTATCTCGGTAGTGCTTTATGGCTAAGGATTATAGAAGCTACCCTAATGCATAGCTATTGGATAATACTTCAACGGAAAGGCAGAGAACTCCTGGCGTATGCATACTTTAAGGCCGCAAATTTCGTCCGTAACACGGAAACAAAATCAAATTTGATGAAATATGCACTGGGGTCAGCCACTTTCCAACCCATTGCCTCGACAGTTCTGTATGGCTAGGTATTGAAGACTCTGATCTAATAAACATCTAATAGACGGTCGTAAAGCGGGAGGGCAAAGAAGGCCGAAAATTTCGTGCGTAATACGGAAAATAAGTTAAATATTATCAAAGTACGCATTTGGAACACGCACTTTCTTACCACTTATCTCGGTGGTTCTCTATGGCTAGGGATTATAGATGCTGCCCGAATGAATAGTTTATGGATAGAACTACAACTTGAGAGTACAGAACTTCAGTGATAAGAATTCTTAAACGCCGAAAATGTCGTTCCTAACACGAAAAAAAAGTCAAATTGATAAAATACGCATTTGGTGGGGTCACCAACTTTCCAACCCAATGCCTCGGCAGTTGTGTATGGTCAGTGATTATATAGACTCTGCTCTAAAAATAAACCAGCTATTAGATAGTACTTTTACGTAAGGAAAGAGAACTTCTGTGGTAAGCTTCATCAGACTCGGATTTCTCTTGAACTGAATTTTAATGTGCGTATTGTTATGCGTTTACTTTACTACATTGGTTAGAGGTATAGGGGGAGGGTTGAGATCTCACAAACATGTTTAACCCCGCTGCATTTTTGCGCCTGTCCCAAGTCAGGAGCCTCTGGCCTTTGTTAGTCTTGTATTATTTTAATTTTAGTTTCTTGTGTACAATTTGGAAATTAGTATGGCGTTCATTATCACTGGACTAGTATATATTTGTTTAGGGGCCAGCTGAAGGACGCCTCCGGGTGCGGGAATTTCTCGCTACATTGAAGACCTGTTGGTGACCCTCTGCTGTTGTTTTTTATTTGGTCGGGTTGTTGTCTCTTTGACACATTCCCCATTTCCATTCTCAATTTTATTAAAAGCTGAAAATGTCTTTAAAACTGAAAAAAAAGTAAAATTTGATGAAAAACGCAGTTAAATCTCCACTTTTCTTGCCTCGAAAGTTCTGAATGGCTAGGGATTATAGACTCTGGTCTCATAAACAGATATTATACAGTCGTACAGCGGGAAGGTAAAGAATTTCTGGGGGTAAATATTCTTAAAGTCTGAAAATTTCGTGCGTAACACGGAAAACAAGTTAAATTTTATTTAAGTACTGAGTACGCATTTGGGACACCCAATTCTGACCCTAATAAATAGCTAATAGAAAGTACTTCTACGTGAGGGTAGAGAACTTCTGGGGTTAGCATTCTTAAAGTCCGAAAATTTCGTCCGCAACACTGAAAAAAGTCAAATTTGATGAAATACGCACTGAGGTCACTAACTTTCCAACCCATTGCATCGAAAGTTCTGAATGGCTAGGCATTAAAGACTCTGCTCGTAAAGACAGCTATTAGCTAGTCGTACAGCGGGAGCGTAACGAACTTCTGGGGTAAACATTATAAATGGCCGAAAATTTTGTCTGTACACAAGTCTTTGATCAAAGTACGCATTCGGGACACCCACTGTTTGACCCATTATCTCGGTAGTTCTTTACGACATGGGATTATCGACGCTGCCCTAATGAATAGCTACGGAATACTAGTAGTACGTCAACGTGAGGGTAGAGAATTTCTGGGAAAGCATTCTAAAAATTCGTCCGTAACACGGAACAAGTCAAATTTGATGAAATACGCACTTGGGTCAACCATTACCAATCCATTACCACCACAGTTCTGTATTGCTAGAGATTATAGACTCTGCTCTTATAAACAAATATTAGATAGTCGTATAGCAGGAGGGTAAATAATTTCAGGGGTAAACATTCTTAAAGGCCGAAAATTTCATTTGAATAATGGAAATAAGGTAAAATTCGATAACATACGCAATTTTGGACACCCACTTTCTGGCTCGAGTTGATTATGGCTAGGAATTATAGACGTTGGATTTTCTGGCATACAACAGTCCTAAGATGCGAACATTCGAATCTTAAAAAGATAGTATGTATGTGTTTGATGGAGACCAACTACATAAAATGACATTAAAGTAGAGATATGCGACGCACAATAGGTCTTTTTCATTTACTGATAACAAAAGAATGAACGTACTGTAAGAGGTTTTTTCTTCTTTTAAATCATTCCTTATTTATTGATTCACATACGAAGTTGAAACTCTTGCTCTCAAGAGCCTGTGTCGCTCACCTTGGTCTTTGTGCATATTAAACAATGGACACAGATAAATTCACGACAAAATTGTGTTTTGATGATGGTGACGTGTATGTAGATCTTACTGTACTGAACATTCTTGTTGCTACAATTATCTCTATTTATAATGATCTTGGCCCAGTAATTACAAAGGAAAATATTTTTTTTTAAATTTACCAAAATTTATGGAAAATGTTAAAAATTGACTATAAAGGGCAATAACTCCTTAAGGGGTCAATTGACAATTTTGGTCATGCTGTCTTATTTATAGATCTTATTTTTCTGAACATTATTATACAGTTTATCTCTATCTATATAAATATTCAAGATAACCAAAAACGGCAAAATTTCCTTAAAATAACCAATTCAGGGGCAGCAACCCAACAACGGGTTGTCTGATTCATCTGAAAATTTCATGGCAGATAGATCTTTACCTGATAAACAATTTTAATCATATCAGATTTGCTCTAAATGCTTTGATTTTTGAGTTTTAAGCCAAAAACTGCATTTTACACCTATGTTCTATTTTTAGCCATGGCGGCCATCTTGGTTGATTGGCCGGGTCACCGGACATATTTTTCAAACTAAATACCCTAATGATGATTGTGGCCAAGTTTGGAATAATTTGGCCCAGTAGTTTCAGAGAAGATTTTTGTAAAAGATAACTAAGATTTACGAAAAATGGTTAAAAATTGACTATAAAGGGCAATAACTCCTAAAGGGGTCAACTGACCATTTCGGTCATGTTGACTTACTTGTAAATCTTACTTTGCTGAACATTATTGCTTTGTACAGTTTATCTATTTCTATAATAATATTAAAGATAATAACCAAAAACAGCAAAATTTTCTTAAAATTACCAATTCAGGGGCAGCAACCTAACAACAGGTTGAACGATTCATCTGAAAATTTCAGGACAGATAGATCTTGACCTAATACACAATTTTACCCCCTGTCAGATTTGCTCTAAATGCTTTGGTTTTTGAGTTATAAGCCAAAAACTGCATTTTACCCAAATGTTCTATTTTTAGCCATGGCGGCCATCTTGGTTGGATGGCCAGGTTACCGGACACATTTTTTAAACTAGATACCCCAAAGATGATTTTGGTCATGTTTGGATTAATTTGGCACAGTAGTTTCAGAGGAGAAGATTTTTGTAAAAGTTAACGACGACGGACGACGACGCCGGACGCCAAGTGATGAGAAAAGCCCACTTGGCCTTTTAGGCCAGGTGAGCTAAAAATAAGATTTGGTATGATTGCCGATGAGACAACTCTGCACAAGAGACCAAAATGACACAGAAATTAACAACTATAGGCCACCAAACTGCCTTCAACAATGAGCAAAGCCCATACCGCATAGTCAGTTATAAAAGGCCCCGAAATGAAAATGTAAAACAACTAAAAAAAACTAGATGCTCTAAAGAGCCTGTGTCGCTCACCTTGGTCTTTGTGAATATTAAACAAAGGACAAAGATGGATTCATGACAAAATTGTGTTTTGGTGATGGTGATATGTTTGTACATCTTACTTTACTGAACATTCTTGCTGCTAACAATTATTTCTATCTATTGAACTTGGCCCAGTAGTTTCAGTGGAAAATGTTTTATGAAAATTGTTAAAAATTGACTATAAAGGGCAATAACTCCTAAAGGGGTCAACTGACCATTTCGGTAATGTTGACCTATTTGTAAATCTTACTATGCTGAACATTATTGCAGTTTACAGTTTATCTCTATCTATAATAGTATTCAAGATAATAACCAAAAACAGTAAAATTTCCCTAAAGTTACCAATTCAGGGGCAGCAACCCAACAATGGAATGTCCGATTCATCTGAAAATTTCAGGGCAGAATGATGTTGACCTGATAAACAATTTTACTCCATGTCAGATTTGCACTAAATGCTTTGGTTTTTGAGTTATAAGCCAAAAACTGTATTTTACCCCTATGTTCTATTTTTAGCAATGGCAGCCATCTTGGTTGGTTGACTTGGTCAAGCCACACATTTTTTAAACTAAATACCCAAAAGATGATTGTGGCCAAGTTTGGAATAATTTGGCCCAGTAGTTTCAGAGGAGAAGATTTTTGTAAAAGATTACTAAGATTTACGAAAAATTGTTAAAAATTGACTATAAAGGGCAATAACTCCTAAAGGGGTCAACTGACCATTTCGGTCATGTTGACTTATTTGTAAATCTTACTATGATGAACATTATTGCAGTTTACAGTTTATCTCTATCTATAATAATATTCAAGGTAATAACCAAAAACAGCAAAATTTCCTTAAAATTACCAATTCAGCGGCAGTAACCCAACAATGGGTTGTCCGATTGATCTGAAAATTTCAGGGCAGATAGATCTTGACCTGATAAACAATTTTACTCCATGTCAGATTTGCTATAAATGCTTTGGTTTTTGAGTTATAAGCCAAAAACTGCATTTTACCCCTATGTTCTATTTTTAGCCATGGTGGCCATCTTGGTTGGTTGGCTGGGTCACCGAACAAATTTTTTAAACTAGATACCCTAATGATGATTGTGGTCAAGTTTGGTTAAATTTGGCCCAGTAGTTTCAGAGGAGAAGATTTTTGTAAAAGTTAACAACGCCAGACGCCGGACGCCAAGTGATCAGAAAAGCTCACTTGGCACCTTGGGCCAGGTGAGCTAAAAATAACAGCCTTATTTTTGTACAAAATATGAAAGAAAAAACTAATATGTAACACATAAACAAACGACAACCACTGAATTACAGGCTCCGGACTTAGGACAAACAGTGACACATACATTCAGAATGTGGCTGGGTTAAACATGTGAGTGGGATCTCAACCCTCCTCTAGCCTGTAATGTTCAGATTTGTTAGTATTTTTATGAATTCGTCCTTCTTTAAATACCCAAGACCTCAGTTGGAATAATTGTTTATTTATACAGCAGGACATATATATGGCTAATATCCCCTCCAAAAAGCCTAAAAATTATAGACAGTACAAATTTATTAAGTAAGTAAATTGTTTATAAATATTGTCACAATTTTATATACATTATCATATGCAAGGTTAACTATCAAAACCATTTAAGACTTATGACTGTAAGATGTATGAGACATTGTAAGCCTCTGGAAAACAAAAATATACTTATGCTGTAATGGAATATCAATTGTTAGCCGAAAGAAATCAGGAATGTAAAAATAAAACAAGATACTTTAACAAATAAACTAACAAAGAAGAAAAAAACTATGCAGATATATCAAATTTCAGAAAAGCAGTCAGTCTTTTTACAAACATTGCACTAACATAATTGCATTTATCTGATTTTAATCATGTGCACAATCAACTTTATATTTAAAATCTTTTATCAAATTATATAAAACTTTAGAAATGTTTAACAAAAATATTGATACAGCAAGCTATTAAAAATATAAAACAACAAGTGTAAAAACCAGCCATTTGTGCTATTTATATTGCATATATTTGAAGTATTCCATCATCATTTCAGACCTGTCTTCTACAGCCATATACACTTGAAATTCAGATTCTTGCTCCATCTAGTCCAAATGAAATTGTAAATTTAATGTACATTTGAAATTTGCTATCTAGTAAGTTAGCTGAACTTATTATTAGAAAGAGCTTTTTGTTTTCAGCAATCAATTTAGTTCAATCTTGTCTTCATTTTGAGATCCTTCTGTTAAAGGTCAGACTACATTATTTTCTACAGTTCTAACCATCAATGAATTTAGGTGGATCATCATATACACCTGGAAAGAAGTAAAACTTTTTCCTCAAATTGTTTTTTATTTCTGACACAGTCAAATTTCCTGCCATTGTCCTTCCTTGTGACACTAATTCGTTAACCTACAAAAAAGGAACAGAGGTAATAATGACAGAAAGAAAATTCTGTTTAAAAGATTGGTTAGAATTAATAATATATCTTATTTGTCCCAAAACAGAAAATACCATAAAAATCTTTAAACTTGGATAAAGACATAATCTTTACTACATTCAACATAGAAATGTAAAAATGCTATTTAAGAGTTACAAGTACCTGTCCAGCTCAACTATGTGGTTTTTTTTATATGTATTTCTATTTGAACCATCTATAGCTATTTCAACTGATTTTTATAGTTAGTTCTTGTGTGGTACTGTTACACCACAGTCCTAGGTTAGGGGGCAGGTTGGCACTATATATGTGCCTGTCCCACATCAGGAGCCTGTAATTAAGTGTTTGTTGGTTGTTGCAGTGTTATATAATTGTTGTTCACTATTTTGTATAAACATAAATAGGCGGTTAGTTTTCTCATTTAGAATTGTCTTACATTTGTCACTTTGGAGCCTTCTACAGATTGAGATTTGGATGGAATCATTAATTAGCCTTTGGGGCTGTATGGTGACCTATAGTTCTACTGCTATTTCTATTTCATTTGGTGCCTTGTTGAAAGCTGTCTTATTGACAATCATACCACATCATTTTAATTTTTACAAATGATGTTGGCTAACTGAATGCAATGGATGTAAAAAATTAAAAACATTCTTTAAATTTCTGAAAATTTTCTATTCTTTTGATTTTAAATTAGGATTATGAAACATTGTGATATATTGTACAAGTCAGCAATACATGTTAGATCCAAACAATAGATAAATAATTACTACACTGGCCATACTTTTTTCTTGTTATATTAATGAACACTTATTTTTTGTCATGACAGTTTTCCTTTTGAATAAATAGACAAAAAGTCTATATATTAAAGTAGAAAACATACTTTTAATAGCATATGCTGAATTTCCTCTTGATGGGCATGGTATTTGAATGTCCATACAATTGCATTTAAGAACCATGACCCTACATGTATATGTCTGTAAGCTGGAGTACCTGTAAGATATATAAATAAAAGCAAAAGTAGAATACTGCTGTTCAATAGTCATTAAAAGTCTTATTAAGGAATATATAATATATGTACATTGTTCTTCTGATCAGCATCTTAAATTGTATGTATAATCAAGGTTTTTATTTTATGCTTAATAATGAGCCAGGTTAGTGGCCAAATGGTCCACTTTGGTGTGATGTATTTCTGATGATTCATGCATTCCAACTTTATGCATCATTGTCCATATCTAGTTTCCACTATGTTTTATTTTCAGCCATGTCAGCCATGTTGGTTGGCAGACAGGGTCATAACACACATTTTTATAAAGTAGATAATGTGGCCAAGTTTAACTATATTTATTTGACCCAGTAGTTTCAGAGGAGGAAATTTTTCTAATAGTTAACTGTGATGATGCTAAGTGACAGAAAAACTGTGTTAAGGGAGATTACTCTTACAAGGGGAATATTTGGTTAATGGCTGCCATTAACTGTTCAATATTATATCTCAGCAAAACAAAAAAGCCATATAAGAAATAAAAGTGAAAGAAGATATACAAAAATATAATCAGAACAAAATCAATAAAATATTCCACAAAAAAGTGGAAAGAGCTAACAATGTAAATCAGATTCATTTTGTTACCTTCAGGTGTAGCATAAGCTATCAAAAAATCTGCAGCAGAATGAACAGTTTTCTTTTCTTTCAAATCTTCATTTGGCATCTGTGCAACTGCATCTATCTGGTCTTTACCTTTTAAAGACATGGCATGAACTCCTTCTGTAACACCATCATTCCCAGACACCTGGACTCCAGTGCCTATATGATCAGATTCTTTATTTTCTGAAAAACAGATTAGCAAAAGACATTCATTCCAAAATATATGAAAATGCAAGTGAACACAATAGAAGGCTTCAACTCCCAATGCAAGAAAAATACAGAGACTAATTTTAAAGGAACAAATATATAGGATCTTGTACCATGTGTTATGCAATATTTCAGTAAGAAATGAGGTTAAAATATGATTATGAACCTACAGATATTATGAGCAGTGTATCTTTAACTCCCAACTTGTATATGCTAATTTAAAATGATAAAAAAAAAAGAATGTTTCCATGAGACACCAATGCACTTGCTTGTAAATATGCAAGTGACAATGTACAATTTCAAACCATTTTTTCTATAGTATTTCTAAAGAGACATAACTTAAGAAAGGTGAAAGCGATGACACCCAAAGTGGAACTTAATATCTGAGTTTGGTAATAAAGTATTTGGGTCAACCAATTGTTATGAAACTTAATTACAATGACTATTAGATAAAACACAGATCATATTTAGGTAGTGTAATGTTCACTGTTCTTGAGTAAGCCTATGATTGTTTGTTAGTGAATAATGAGAACAATCAATGACATTAAGTTTCAATAAAAATAAAAGAACAGAGTTTCAATGTACGTATTTTATCTGTTCAAGGACAATTACTAAATAAATACTATTTCCTTATTCTTAAAAAATTTATCAAATATCTTAAATAGACAAACTAGTCCAAGACATTGCTAATATAAACATATGATATAAGTTTCATAAGAATCTAAAATAAATAAAATTGAGAATGGAAATGGGGAATGTGCCAAAGAGACAACAACCCAACCATAGAAAAAAACAACAGCAGAAAGTCACCAACAGGTCTTCAATGTAGCGAGAAATTCCTGCACCCGGAGGAGTCCTTCAGCTGGCCCCTAAACAAATATATACTAGTTCAGTGATAATGAACACCATACTAATTTCCAAATTGTACACAAGAAACTAAAATTAAAATAATACAAGACTAACAAAGGCCAGAGGCTCCTGACTTGGGACAGGCGCAAAAATGTGGCGGGGTTAAACATGTTTGTGAGATCTCAACCCTCCCCCTATACCTCTAGCCAATGTAGAAAAGTAAACGCATAACAATACGCACATTAAAATTCAGTCCAAGAGAAGTCTGAGTCTGATGTCAGAAGATGTAACCAAAGAAAATATACACATGATAGTGCTAAGAATGCAAATTTCCATATGATAAATATATCCAAGAGACTGAACTCATTTTAACAAGCATCATCAGTGTTATGATCCAGCCACTTTTTAGCTAGGTGCAGACTGACAATTTCATCTCCTTTCTAATAAAATGTGTTCACTGATGAAAAGACTGGAAGAGGTGAGTGCATTGTTTAGTATATAAATCATGTTTGTTTCCCTAAATTTACTTCTACATGATCGCTTTGGGAGCATTTTTATTTTGAAACATGTCTTTTAATTAAATAATTTTGACATGATTGAAAATAGAAATCTTCAAATTGCTCACTATACCCAAGTCTATTGTGATGTCTAGGAATTCAATGAACGTAATCTATGATGTACTGGGTTGAGTTCAATATTGTAGCGGCTATGTAGCTGCTTTCAATATATATGTAGCAACTAGTCTATAGCTACACATTCAATAGTAAAAATCGTTCAATAGTAAAAATCTATGTAGCACTATGTAGCTGCTACGATATTGAACTCAACCCAGGTGAATTTTTTTTAGCCTAGGATTTAGTTTCCCCTAATTACTTTAAACCTTTACTAAATTTTTCAATAGAATTAAGATTTGGTTTGGAAGATTGGTTCAAAAATTATATTTAAAAGGATAGTACATTCTTAATGTTACAGAGATGTTGTTTGCTGAGACAGGAAATTTAGATACACTCTGGGTAAACTTATTTTAAAAGGTTACTAATTCAACACTATAATTATATCTCTGAATATTGTTTTTATTGGTATTAATATTGATTTTGTTATCAGTAAATTAAAATTAAACTAAAATTATTTTTATATACATATGCAGTTTCATGGCTCTACAATCTGTCAATACCTTGGCATTGAACAAGGTTATGTTTTTTTCTCTGACTAATGACATCCATTGGTGTTGAATGTGAACTGATTGATATTTAAGTCTTTGAGGCATTATGTTTTATATTAGTTGTTATTGGCATTGACCTAGCTCTAAGTAACTGCAAGTACTTTCAGATCTATACTAAGTTTCTTTTTATTGTGGGGATGTATAAGTACCCCGCCATGTCCACTCTGTGTTTTTGATAGATGTATTTTTGCTTTGTAACTATCTAAAGAGTAAAGCCATTTTCAACTGATTCTTTTTATTTGTTTTTATGTTGTACTGTTATACCACTGTCCCAGGCTAGGAGAGGATTGGTTCCTACAAATAAGTTTAACACCGACACATTCTGTGAGCCTGTTAAAAGCGAGGAGGATGTTGTTTTTTTTTCGCTATTTAAACTTTATAACAATTTCTAACGCATAATAATTAGTTACCTCCACGACATGCTTGTACAAAGACAAGTCTTGGTTTTTCATTTAGTCCAGGGCACTGTGATGATTCAAACAATTCTGTTATTTTCTTTAATTCAATCTCTTGACCATCTGTGCCAAAAATGCCTGTGGTATGACCATGACTCATTACAACTAGTATCACACAATCCATGGCATTCCAATCCACTTTATTTCTCTCTTCTTTCAGAAACTTTAACATGTCCTACAATATTATTCATCATTATTATTTTTAAAAAATATTCCATCGTTTAAACCTTTTTACCTCAAAGGACTGAATATCACTGTGACCACAATTTATTATTTAAGGTAGAGGCTCTTATTTAAATCCTACATTATTTACCTGAATTTATGCCCATTGTAATCAATGGCTTCCCTTCAAAGCTACCAAACCTTTGCTATTAGCCAGCCTTAAAGTCATATGAAAAGAGAAGCTTGTGATCATAATGTTAAGGAAATTAATGAACAAATGGACCCATGCGATGTTAGCTAAACTAAGTTATTTATCCATGTTTTTTTTAAAATTTATTACCTTATATTTGAAATGTTTTTTTGAAACATTATATTTCATTTACCCATTTTTGATCGCAAGCAATTTACTTTTCTAGCTTGTTGATGAAGTTTTCCATATCTTGAAATTGATAAACAATTTACACAGGATTATGGAGAATGTGAAAAAAATAAAGATTGTTGGAGCCATGTTTTTTTTCTAAATTTCCATGCGTTCCCATTTGTTAATCTAACTTTTCCATAATGGTTTCTAATAATTTGATCTATTTAATTCTTCTTTGCGGATCAATTATTACAATTTATCTCCCATTGAACATTTGTTAATTACATTCATTCACTGTGGTTTTTCTCTTACACTAGTTGAATTTCCCATTCAAAGGAATGATGAGGCCTTAATTAAAATATTGTTTGTTTGCCCTTTACCGACCGACCCTATTTATTCATTCCGCATGAAAATCTTTTATTTGTATTTTCCAGCAAGATTTTATTTCATTAAACAGCATAGGACTTAATAAAGGTGATCACAATTGTACATTTTTATCAAAGTTCAATTACAATTAGTCTCCATAAGTCCGATTCATATTTTATCAATTTACATTTTCACTACTGATTTTGAAAAGTATTAGTCAATATGAAAGACAAAAGTAGACTTTCCATTTGTGTAAGTATGTGATAAAGTGGGATATTTTCAAAGAGTTTGAATTTTGCAATATATTATTCCAAACCTATTCTGGATCAGTTTATTTGAAATTTTTTTGTCACTGATTATAATCATTCTTGACCATTTAAATGTGCACTAAGGAATTCTATCACCATTTTTAAAATAGGAAAAATAACCCCCTTGCTAAAATTTCCCACATAAAAGCAATTCAATAAGTCATTATCTAAATATGAAAAGTATACCTGTCCTGTCAAATTGTCTTCCTGAACAACATCAAAGTGCAATTCTGTAAACAAACTCTTCATATTTTCAGCATCCTTTTCAGATCCCTGCCTTGTACTTAACTTTGTTTGAAATTCCACATTATTTATTATAAAAACTTTACCTCTTGTTTTATTTCTGATCTCATACACCTGAAATATATTCAATTGAAGAGTTTTTGATCAATTTCAACATAAACAAAAAAATCGCTGAACAAATGTGTTCAGTATGCTTATTTCTTTAAGATATATTCATATAAATAATAATTTTTTAAATAAATAGATAGAAACAGGTATTATTACAAAATAAATTTTTCAACAGATGTTCACTATGTAAATTTTGATTGCCAGTCAGTGCAAATTGAAAGGCATATGTTGAATTTGTCAGCACAAGTCAGTGTAAGGTAAAGTTTTGCTATGTAATGACTATCACTTTATTTTAACTGGCTAAAAAATGCGTGAAATTACATAATTAAACATCTAGAACACAGAAAGCAACAGGGCTATGAATACTATCTTCTTGTCCTTTTTAAACAAACTTTCATGTGGGCAAACATCAAATTGGTTGAAAATTGCCTTTTTGAAATTTTCCTTATCTCTTTTTTCATGTTCATGATAAAAAAAAATATTAGCTGTACTATATAAATACATTTTCATCTGTGTACTCATGAATGTATGATGGACTTTTTAAATCTTTTATTCTTCTAACTGAATCTTTCTGCATCTTATATTGTTCTTCACTATTAGGAGGCCATTCTAAAATATGAATATAGTTCAAAATAATTATTTATACAACTTGACGACAATTTGATTGACAATTTTCTGTTTCAGTTGTAGAAGAATTCAACAGTAACCTTTTACCTAAGGAATGCATAAAAGAAATAGGAAATTATAACAGTTTACAATATAATCTCTAAAACCATATTTTAATGCTGTTTTTTCAGATTGATTTCTTTTACCTAGCAGTTTTGTTCTGAAATAAAACAAAATACTTCCATGTGACTTCATCAGACATGGTCGTTTTTTTCATGCTGTCACAAAAAGGAAATTCAGAGGAAAGTATGAAAACTTGACATCATTATTGAAATTTTGATCAATGAAGATCTGACATCAAAAGAATCACAAGTTGATTAAATTAAAAATGATCAACTGGTCAGGAAAAGGATAAATTCTGTAAGAAATAAAGATAATTTATTGGTACAAATTTGCATAGTTTTTGTCTGTATCTTAAGCCTCAGTCACACCTTACCGGATAGCACGAATGGACGCCTAACGGATGAAAATAAAAGTTGTCCGTTGACAAAATTGTTATCCGTTGGGAGTCCGTTGATGTACTGACCGAACAAAACGGACATGTAACGGATGCATAATGGACACACACCGGATATGCAAGGTACGAGAAACGGACACGTACCGGACAGAACGGATGTCGAACGTACATCCAACGGACGAGTACCGCATAAAACGGACACCAAACGGAAGCGTACCGGATAAAACGGATGAACAAGATATACAGAAAAATCAAAGGCGACAATAATAAAACATGTAAATTGCATAAATATTCAAAATGTTTCTGTGTATAAACTGGTTTTGGTTTGTTCTTCAAAATTCTGCCAAAGGGCAGTGTCTGCCCTGAATATGAACTGCTTGATTGTGAAGACGTGCCTATACTGTAAGATCGATTATGAATTATAAGAATTCATGAACCTTAATCTGACATTCCAATAATTGGCATTTCTGACGCCAAATTTTCAATTGGTATTTATCTGTTTCAGATCCGTTCATCATCCGTTTTATCCGTTATACGTCCGGTAGAAGTCCGTTTCTCATCTGTTCAACATTCGTTTTATCCGTTAAACGTCCGGTAGAAGTCTGTTGGTGAATTTATCTTCCAGACCTCCAACGGATGTATAACGGACACATAACGGATACAAAACAGAAATAAAACGGACGAGTACCGTACAAAATGTCCGTTCAAAATTTTCCACCGGACAGAACAGACGTCGACGGATAAAACGTACGCTTAACAGACATGCAACGGATATGGACAGACGTCTAACGGATAAGAACGGACGTCTAACGGATATGAACGGACGTCTAACGGACTGAAAAAAAGTTATCCGTTAGACGTCCATTCGAGCTATCCGGTAAGGTGTGACCGAGGCTTTATGGTAGCAAAATTTCAAAAAGCAATGAAATAAAAATAGTATTTCTTCTGGTCATGGAAATTTTATCAAATAATTTTGAACAGGAGTTTCTTTAGGGGAAAATATCCTTTTAACATTTACCAGGTTAAGCTGGGGTCACACATTCACGATTTTTACTGCCGTCCTTGACAGGACCATTCCCGATTAAAATTTGTCAAAAGTCTGATCAAGATCCTGTGAATCGTGGATGGAAATTCGATTTGTATCTTTCGCCAGGTAAAATTCGACCGAGTCTGTCACGACTGCGTCCCGATTCTACCGAATGTAATCCGACAGAGATCAGATAGTGACAAGACAGTGAACCGACGCTGACGGAAGTTATCCGTTCGAAAACTGTCGGCATAATCGGGATGATCAGGTACTGTCGGAACGTAATCCTATCACGGTACGCTCTATCGTATTGCAAACGGCTTTGTCTGGTCTCAGTCGTATTGTATTCTGTTATTGTCGGGACTTCTCCAGATCATTCCCGTTCCACAGGACACCGTCCCGAATACACAGAACATTGTTAGGAATTCGATCCGATACAGCAGAATCTGTCACGACATAGGCACGATTTTAATCCGACTAGACAAAATCGGCTGAGTTTCCCCGAATGTTACGGGACGCACCTAACTGTCGGGGTGCTTTGCCGATCTATTCGGATCCTTCCCGACCAGTAGGAATCTGTTACGAACTAAAACGACTGCGTTCAGACAATAATAGGACATTCCAGATAATTGAGGATACTAATCCGACTTTTTCACTTTTCGTGTCGTATCGCTGTCTGATCTCAAACGGGAGCAATAATCGGCAATGTGTGAACCCCGCATTACCAAAAGTTAGGTTTTGCATCCTAGGCTTGGATATTAATTCCTCTTTTAAACAACTGAAAGTGAAGTACAATTGTACATGTACTAGTACGCCATTTTTGGAGTGAAGTTCTAAGGGTGCAATGACAAGTTACCATTTATACTTTTGAAACTTTCTATTAAATAAAGAATTAACACGTACATGAATATAGTAAATGTTTTTGTGTAGCAAGAAGAAAAGAAGATAAGTCAATAAAACTAGGTGTAGCAAGAAGAAAAGAAGATAAGTCAATAAAACTAGACACATCACCAGTCTGACAACTAATTTGTTTATTAAATCTAAAAGGAGAACATCAATAATCATAGCCCTACACATGTACCCTTGTCTACAACACATTCAATTTATACAGATTGAGCCCCTATATTAATTGGATCAAACAAAACAGAGATTTTACAAATTTATGAAGTATTGTCTGACGACATCATAATATTATAAGCAATATGTTTTTTTACTCAACACTTCCATTTTAATTGAGATGGCAGTTGACTGCAAGAAAGTCAGGAATATGACAGTTGTTGTCCATTCATTTGATGTGTTTTATCATTTGATTTTGCCATTTGATTAGGGACTTTCCATTTTGAAATTTCCTCAGAGAACAGTAATTTTGTGATTTTACTTTTTACTGGTAACTGACTGTGACTGGTCCTTGACTAGTACAAAAGATAAATGTTTTCTGTACTTATTCTATAGATAATGCAATCTAACCTTTGGGCCTGTATCTGTTTTCCTCACTTTCAATAACTCTAATGTAAGGTGCCAGTAGTTTTGCCAGTTCACTGTTTTCAGTGTCAAGGAATGCATCATGAAGACCTTTAGCTGCCTTTTGTCCCCTGCGACCAAGTGTATCAAGTATTAAACGATTTTTCTTTTCTTTTTCAGGTTCTTGCTATTTAAAAAAAATAATATATTACCTATTAAAATTATATTGAATTGATAGAAACTACGGCTTAGAAAGACTAACAAATCGGACGGCACAAGTCCATTCATAACCCTCTCCCTAAGTTAAAACTTGTTAAAACTTGAACAAGTGGTAGATAGACCCAGCTACCTGCCATTTACCATCTATTCAGTGCTGAGACTTTGACCCTGAAGAATCATATCTGCTTCATTATATCAAAGTGTCAATCTAAGCCATCATGATGGCCATTGGCAAATTGATTAGTTTCATTCCAAATTTGTTTTGAGAATATTAAAAAGCAGGGTCACAACTTAACCACATGTTCTGTAAAACTCAGAAAGATATTTTCATGAGGGTAATTTGTCCATGACATTTCAAAGATCTGGGTTGACAATCAAGGTGTTAATTAAACAAAATTGGTTAGCGTTATTCATCTTACAGTAGATGATCATTCAGACTCTCCAAGATTCAACTGTATTATAAGTATGTTACTTGTCAGTTTGACAACTGGATAAATGAACAAAGTCATCACAGTATACCACCAACTTTGTAATAATAATGTGATATTCAAATACATATAAGAGAAAGACATCCTAAAACCTTCTAATGAATGAATACTAACCAGAACAGAATCTCTCATATCTTCAGTAAATAACTTGTTAGCATACAAGTAATCCGCCACATCATCTCCATTATCTAAGTCTCGTACAATGGCTACCCTGTTCTTTATCAAAGCTTTCTTAGGATCTACAGCCATTAATTACCTAAAATACATGACAAAAAATTGTATGAAAAATACACAAGATTAAAATATATACAATAATGTATGAGTAGTCAGGGATAACAATTTTATTTTCCAAAATCAATTTTATTTGAAGAAGGCAACAACATTCTAACAGTAAAACAGATCGGTCAAGTAGCTTTTTGGTATTTGATACTAGATACACATCATGCACATGTACATGCATGTACTATAGAGCAATGCATATGCTAATTATTATCTTTTATAGTGAAAACATATAGGTCCCCAAAAGGCTACCATTGTTGCCTGTTTAAATAATTAATGAAGATGGAAGTCATCTTAACTGTAACTTTGCACTAGTAAAAATCAAGAAAGGGATATTTTGTTTTTGTTCTCTACAGTTTAAAAAAGATTTGACATAAGCATGATAAGGCCATGCCTACTAGGCATTTTGTAAGAAATGGTTTCCCGTGACATATTTAAATTGTTTGTTTTCTTGTAATGAAGAGTTTGTGTGGAGGTTATGTAGATTTTACTTTTCCCAATGGATACTTCATTCGCTGATATACATGTATAGAAATTAGAATGTGATTGATTAGTGTGAATATACGATCAGATCATATACTTTCGTATCTCTTATGAATTACTACTATGCATGCTTTTTCAATGGAAATTTATGATGTCACAATGAGTGGGGGTAGGAGGGGTTCTGATCCCGAAATCCCAGGCTAAAAAACACGAAATCCTGAGGTCCTGAATTTAAATAAATTTAAACCTCGACATCCCAAAATTCAAAAAAAAAATCCTATATAGATAGCGATCGCCATTGACGGTAAAACCTCGTCTGACCCAGTAAACAAGCCCCTGTGCTTCATATTAATCTGTTCATGTATGATTATACAAACACAAATTGTTTAGTCACCAAAAAAATGTTCTTGTCTATTGAACAGACATGTTTTTCATGTCTGATAAAGAGAAATGTAAAATACGATAAATGAGGAGAGCCAGGAGTGCCACAAGGAACGGTACTCGGACCACTTCTCTTCCTCTGTCATATCAATGATCTCCCGGACTCAGTAAAATCAACTGTTAGACTTTTTGCTGATGATTGTCTGCTATACAGAAATATAAAAACACAACAGGACCACACACTGTTTCAACAAGATCTGGTTAGCCCAGAAAAATGGGCCAAAGACTGGGGAATGCGCTTCAATGCAAAGAAATGTTACATCCTGAGCATTAAGAACAAAAGCCAGAAGTTCTATACCCTTGATGGACACATACTCCAACAGGTCAAACACAATCCATACCTAGGACTACAGATATCGGACGATCTGAAATGGACCACCCACATTTCAAATGTAACTAAGAAAGCAAATTCTACACTAGGCTTTCTTAGACGCAATCTATGATTCTGCCCAAAAGACTGTAAGAAAACAGCATACATTTCATTCGTGAGATCTACGATGGAATATGGGGCAATTGTATGGGACCCTTATACATCAAACAACATCAACCAATTAGAAAGAATCCAAAGAAGAGCAGCTTGATTCATCACAGGGGATTATAAATCAAGAGAAGAAGGATCGGTCACCAAAATGCTAACAGTACCGGAACTTGAAAACCTACAGTCCAGAAGAACAAGCCAAAGACTGGTATTTCTGTACAAAGTGGTTGAGGGTTTGGTCCCAGCTATTAAACCTGACAAATTTTTGGTAAAAAGCAAAACCAAAAGAACAATCAAACCAACACGCTTTGTAGACTTTGAGAGCACAAACATACAATGTACCGGTAGTGAACAACTCAGTAAATCAAAGCGCTGTAAGCACTGTAGGCAGTTGACCAAAAACCAAGGCAAACATAATTATGAAAACTGTGGTAATTTTGCTTCAATTTTTTTTTAAAGATTTAAAAGAACAAACATAAAACATTCATATATAATTGTACATTTATATTCATTTAATGAATTAATCAATAAGGCAAATAATTCATATTTTATCAAGGTTTTCAATAGCAACGTAAATATCAAGTATATTTTTTTTCGTGGTCATGAGTCTTGAGTCAGCAGTGGTACAAATTCGCAATGATCATGATGATTGCAGTTCTTTAGTACGAGCTTGTAAAAGTATGAATGGACTTGCTTCCCTAGAAAGAAAACTGAGTTTGTGATCTACAGTACAAAAGTTATGAGACACAAATCAGACAAATGTTTACTACTACAGGGATCAATGGTGAGGTCTGACTCACCTGTCCATAGTAAATGTAAATGACTCCCACCTTCACCCCAAGTCCATGATGTCTAAGTTTGGAATAAAATGACAGGTGTTAGGTCTAGCAAAGTGATATGCATATGTGCACAACGCCTATGAGATTGATTTCATCTGTTGCCAAGTTATTAAACATGATTGGGTAGGGTGACCCTTAGGACTCTCCCTATATTTCATTTGATTAGTTCTTTTGTCCCATACATGAAAATATATGGTTTAATTTAAAGGTGGGGATCTCGACTGTTTCCAAATTCTCAAACAACAGGAGGGGTGGGGTGACCACAGGGACTCCCCCTATAATTCATTTGATTTGTTATTTAGTCCCATACATGAGTATATATGGTTAAGGGGTGAGGATCTGGACTGTTTCCAAGTTCTCAAACAGGAGGGTGCAGTGACCCTAGGGACTCCCCCTATAATTCATTTGATTTGTTATATTGTCCAATACATGAATATATATGGTTTAAGGGTGGGGATCTCAACCGTTTTCAAATTCTCAAACAGGAAGGGGGAAAGTGGCCCCACGAACTCCACCTATATTTCATATGATTTGTTATATTGTCCCATACATGAATATATATGGTTTAGGGGTGGAGATCACGACTGTTTCAAAGTTCCCAAACAGGAGGGGTCGGGTGACCCCAGGGACTCCCCCTGTATTTCATTTGATTGGTTATATTGTCCCATACATGAATAAATATGGTTGAGGGGTGGGGATCTCGACTTTTTCCAAGTTCTAAAGCAGGAGGCGGTGGGTGACCCTAGGGATTTCACCTATATTTCATTTGATTAGTTATATAGTCCCATACATGAATGTATATGGTTGAGAAGTGGGGATCTCATCCGTTTCAAAGTTATTAAACAGGAGGGGGTAGAGTGCCCCAAAGGACTTCACATACATATCATATGATTTGCTTGCATTCAGGTATCATATAATCTAGTAAGTAGTTGCACTATATGTGTAAAATAAGAAACTTCCAGCTATTTTAACTGACCCATTAAAATTGAGAAAAAAATACCCATTGAAATTGCAGTAAAATGTTTACACTTTAAAAGCATCTAACTTGCTTTACCAATATTTATTAATACTGATTAAGAAAATTCATACTGTCACCAGGACCATATATATTGTTAGATATACTGTTTCCAACTGTCACAAAGACTCATAATGTATTGGATGTTGACATTAAAATTTGTCAAAAAGTTATTTTGAGTTACAGTACAAAATATTTTCTGTTTTTTCATTCTTTTACATATATCTTTTGGTTTCCAATTCTAGTGCTTATATTTATTTACCATGCAAAGATGTATTTTGTCATCTGTCTGATTTTTTAAAAAGTTGATCGCTAAAACCGGAGTTACCCATATCCGTTTCTGGAATCGGATCCGATATTGTAATTTTCTTCTCATGTCAGCAATTTTGTTTCAATGTTGTTTTTGTCAGTTAAGATTTTACTCGAATTTACACATTATTTGTCGGCGATTTTCTGTATAAAGCTAGCGGTTGAACAAAATGAACATCGCTGTCATGAATAATAATGCTTAAAAAACAAGTTTTGCCATCGTTTATTAGGAGACTTTGGTAAAAAGGTTTGCAAAGTTATTTTTTTATTTCCTCTCAAGTCGGGCATGTCGAGCGTAGCTAGTAACCAATTCGAAAGCCTGACTGCAAAAGTGGAAGGTGGAGACCTCGGACAACCGCTAGTTTGAACCCTTGCCTCCAAATTGAAAAGATACAAAAATTTCGTCTTATAATTTAAAATTGCCGCCAACAGCATGAACAGTGGAACTTATTTTAAGACTACTGACGTAGTTGACTATGTATTGACGACAAACAATATTCCTACGACTTTTGCCATTTGGGAAATCTAAACTACTTGTCTTTAGAGATTTTCGGCGATTAAACATTTCATACATTTGTTCTTTGACAGCTTAGCCAAAATCTCAGGGGATAATAAACTACATAAAGATTCCTAATGTGCCCTACTTCCTATGTGCAACTTCAAAACTTTTGGATAAATCGACGATCATTTAAGGTTTTTCTGGTCAAATTTTTTGTTATCAAGAATTAAAAATATGAAAAAACTGTCCAATTAGTTATAAATAACATAACATCAAGCTAGATAATAACAATGGCACATATTTCAGCATTTATTGGGTAAAATCTAGGGTGCTCGCATAAGGCAGCTTAACTGCCTAAAAACAACTCAAAGGCAATTGAAACGGTAAAACTGAGCAATTTAAGAACTCATTCTTTGTCAAGACTGTGATTCACTGGAACCAACTGGAAGAAGAAATAGTGTGTGCCAAATCAGTTGAGAGCTTCAAAACAGCTCTCCAACGCCGACAATAGGCGCTCTCTCTCCCGTCGAGTAAAAGCCAGTATTGGTACCTTCGACGTAACGATACAGAAACAGAAGTCAATAATTTCGTAAATGAAAGATATAATTTCATGGCCCTCAAGCTCTTCGGACATTGATTTTAAAGAAAGTTTCTATCTGTTTTGATTTGTGAAACATAATTATGAATAAAAAATATTTGCTAAAACACAATATGATGTTAGGGGGAATAGCCATGCCTCTTTTTTCTGTAATCCCTATTTATAAAATGTACTTTCGGTTTGTTTGTTATTGTCAGTTCCGAATGAAAGGAGACAACTCGGCCCAAGTCATGTCGGACCAACGGAGACAACTCGGCCCAAGTCATGTGATGTCGGACCAATATGACGAAGCAACTTCTGTATTGAAAAGTTCTATATTTCGTAATTGCAGTGGCTATTTACCGGCTCCAGAGATTTGAAAAGCTCACTAGAGCTTGTATTTATGTAGTTTAACTGTTTAAATTATATGCACATACAATACTTCTGTTGAACATTTCGTAAATTTATGTCGTAAATGAAAGACAACATTTTTTTATCAAACAAATGTGAATCAAACGCTAAGCTCGATTCACTATGAAGAGCCACAACAGGGTTTGGAGCACTTTGAAAACGACAACTATGTGTATCTGTGGAAACGTGAAACGGGGACTATAAAATTCATGAAAAACAAATGCCAAACTTTAACAATGTATTGTGCAATAAAGTACATGTTTTTAGATTAATAAAAAATATTGTACAGACGATAAATAGAAATCTAGCAATTGACAGAATTTATTCTATGAATGTTGAATGATGATGCATATGGTATATCTATAAGTTTTGCAAAAGTGACGCAGACGCAAAAGAAGCAGCTGATGTCAGCAGTGGCAGCATATTTTTTGCGCCAGACTTTAAAAATGCGCCAAAAGCAAGGCACTGGTATTGTAACGTTTTTTAGCAGTTTTAGGTTTTTTTTAATGTTACTTTTTATTTCCAAACTTATAGAATATTTTTATTGAAAGCAGTTAGAACATCGATTTTTAATATGAGTTCTCATGCATTGCTTATATCAAGGATTTGTATAGTAGGACTATACAAATCCTTGCTTATATGTATTATATAATTTTTGTAAAAGCATATTATTACAGACTTCCTATCAAAGAAAAGTACCAGTATCAGTTTAAATATTTATTCTTTTTAGAGACTTTTTATTAAACTTTTTAATCTAAATATCAATTTTAGTATGCACGATTTGTATAAAAGCTGTAAAGCGAAGACGTATTCGTATAGAGATTTCTTATTTAAGTGTATGATTCTATATATTATTTTTTTTTCAGTCTTTTCTCAGTAATTTGTTTACTTCTTTTTTAATATTAATTAAGACCGGCAAAATAGCAAAACTCTATTCAAGATTCAAGATTCAAAGTTTTATTTAGAGTCGATATTCATTAACAGTTTTCTGTTAAAGGGTGCATCTCACCGAAAGTGGATAAACTAGAGCCGAAAGGCTTGTCGAAGACTTAATGTCTGTTGACATCTCAGTAGCATCATATATCATTTGTGCCGATGATAGATAGTTTCAATAAAATGTCTTTCATATAGTCTGATTTAAAATCTGAAACAAGACTGGCAAAATAGCAAATCTCTATATATAAATCGCTATCTTGCCGGAGCTGGCAAAATAGCGAAAAGGAGGTTATTTGCCGGAGCCTATAAAATAGCACCTTTAAGAGGCTATTTTGCCTGAGCCGGTAAAATAGCCACCACCTTTCGTAATATCTCGTTGAATTGTTTTATAATTGTCATTGGGCCTTCAAAAGCTTGAAACATGCGACATTGCATTTGCTTATTATTGAATACCATGACTATCATATATATACACGGTGACACTGTGACATACTGATAGTCAGCTAAAATAGGCCTCGAAATGACAAATGTAAAACAATTTAAACGAGAAAACTAACGGCATAATTGATGTACGAAATAATGAACAAAAAACAAATTTGTAACACAGCAACAAACGACAACCACTGAAATACATGCTACCAGTGACTTTAATACTATTGTTAGTAAAGGAAGTCCCTGATTACAGAATCTGGCGAGGTTAAACATGTCACGTATCGGGCACACAACCCTCTAATAACCTGGGACCGTGATGTAACAGTACAGCATAAGAATAAACTATAAAAATCAGTTGAAAAAGGCTCAACTCATTAGATGAATATAAATATAAATACATCTCACAAAACACAGAATAGACGTGGCCGGGTACTTGAAGATCCCAACAATAAAAAGACACTAAAACAGACCAAGGAGTACGGTCTGTTACTGACATCTACATGTAGTTCAAAGCCATAAAACAACTGATAAAAGAGTAATGCATCTAAGGCTTAATAATCAATCAGTACACATCTAACATCAAATAGATGTAGTGTAAAAGACGTATGTCATAAAAAGTCAGAGAAAAACATGGCCTGTAGCAATGCAAAGAATCAGGTATCGACAGATTGTAGAGCCATGAATGTGCAAATGTTTATATAACAATAATTATAACAATAATATGTGTAACTTAATACGGCATTTTTCATTTGAAGTTTTATGTGATAATCTGCTTAATAGTTCGGTTTCTGAAAAACCATGGTTTAATATAAAGATTGATTTGTTATTCCATTAAAAAAAATCATGACGTACTTTGTGCTTGCAACTTCATGTAGATAGGCGGAGCTTAGACTATGGTTTAATCTGATATTTTTCATGTTAAACCATGATGTAAACCCCGCCTCTTTGTTTCGACTCCATGTGACTGACAGTTAAGTGAATGCACGACACAAGTATTTCTGAATGAACCGGCTGATTTTCGAAAAATTGACTAGATTGATTTTGTGCACGTGTTAAGCAGGGGGGGGGGGTTCATTCCCTCTATTCCCACTTTTTATAAATCTGGTAAGAAAAGGTAAAATTTCATGTGGGAATAGGAGGAAAACTTTTATATCAATTTTTAATGCTTTGAAGTAAAGTTTACAGTTTTCACCCATTATTTTATACCTTTGATTAATGGTCCAAGTAATTATATTTTTAGAGTATGTTTTATTCCACATCTGAATATTATACTTGGTTATAATATTATTTATATCACGATTTATTAGTACAGTAGACAATTTTTTAAGGTTACATATTCAAAAAATTTAAAATAAATCTAACTCCAATCTATCTATCGATAATTTTTCTTTATTTTTAAGTATTTCTTTGATGAAAAAAGAAACATATTACAAATAAACAAGGTATTATACCTGAACAGTGTACCAAATATGTTATGCTTTGAAAAAAATACAGGTAAATCTTAGGTGAAATTCTAATTAACCTTGATTGTTATAAAAACAAATTATTTATCAAAACATCTATTGTTATTTGCAAGTGGGAATAGAAGGAATAGTATTTTTAAAAAGTGGGAATAGGAGGAAGACATTCCCACGGGGTTTTTATTGGATAAAAAATCATCAGACCATGTTTGAAAAACATATACACCACGCCTTATACTTATTAACATATTTAAACGAATTCATATCCTGCGGATTCGTCGTTTAAATATATATGTTAACTCGTAAATAGCTTGGTATTATACATAGTTTGCATTTAATTTACTGATAACAACAATCGTTATTAATTAATACCTCATTAATACCAATACAAACAATGTTCAAAGATCTATTGGATTGGTTAACTTATAGAATTTAGGCCGTGTTCACATTGAACTAAACTCGATGTTGTGTTAGTGTAGCTCACACGTAAACTAAACAAAATTACGTTCCCCATGATAAAACTCAATGTTTACATGTAGTTATCATGTTTTGTCTACATGCAGTCGATAGTCAACGTAGGCCTTGTGTAGGTTATTAGTGTACACAAAACTAGGCATTTAGAACATCAATTTAATCATATATATCTTAAGAAGAAACGATTTTTGAATACACTTGATATTTATAACAATTATTAATAAAGTTCTTTACTGAAATATTTGTATAAACTTGATATATTTATTTGTTATAAATACCACTTAACGTTTCTTTATTAATCCCTTTTAATATCAAGACTCATAGCACCATCATTTCAAAAATTCATTTGAATTGCCATTACAGAACTGAAATGTTTGCAGCAGATCTGCTGCAAACTTGCTGCAGGTCTGCTGCAAACAAAATGCTTGCAGGAACCCTTTGAATAATGTTTGCAGATGTTCGCAGCTAGCTGCAAACCTCCTGCAAACATTGCATTTTTTTGCTGCAAGCTTGCGGTAAGCTTGCAGAAACAAATATGTTTCCAGTAAGATTGCAGGAAAAACTAGAATATAAGGGATGTTCGCAGCTAGATTGCAGGAATCTTTGACAATTTTATATGTTTGCAAGAGCATTGCAAGAAACTACATAAAACGACTGAGCATGCCTATTGGTAACTTCCTGAAAGATAAAGATTTGAAATTTGAAAATGTTGGTGATGTTTGTGTCATGATATATATTAGTGTTCTGGGAGGCATTATAGTTTGGCAATTAACATATTAGTTTTTAAAGACATTATTTGTAAGTACATATTCATCGTAGAATGTTAACTTATGAAATTCATTCATTCCTTCCACAGATATCTGCATGAGGTGTAAAATACATTTTTCTAATATGTAACCATGCAATATACAGTACTCCCTCATATGCTTAGAGATTATAACTTACAAAATATATGTAAGTCTAGTTGAATTTTGTGACAATTTTAGTTTAACTATAGCTGTATATATATAATCATATACATGCGCAAAGAAATTTTCAAATAAATATCTTTTTAACTTAATTAGATTCATGCATGTAATTCATTTGAGAACGTACTTGGAATTAATTTAACTTATTAAACATGTTGAAGGGTATAAACGTATGCTATGACAATTTTTCAAATGATAAACTGTAATTGAATTATTTTATGAATGGATGGATGTAACATAACTTTTTAAGAATTTGCTGTGTAATATAGATGAAAATGATGTGTACACAACATGACATTGGTTAATTGTATAACAGATTGATTTGAATAAAAATGTTTGCAGCAGGTCTGCAGCAAACACGCAGGAGAAAGATTAATTTGCATAAATATGTTTGCAGCAGGTCTGCGGCAAACACTCATTTGCATATAAATGTTTGCAGCAGGTCTGCAGCAAACAGGCAGGAGAAATATTAATTTGCATAAATATGTTTGCAGCAGGTCTGCAGCAAACACTCATTTGCATATAAATGTTTGCAGCAGGTCTGCGGCAAACACTCATTTGCATGGTAAATTGTTTGCAGCAGACCTGCAGCGTATTTGCAGCATACACGCCGCAAACACGGACTATATGTTCGCTGCAAGTCTGCAGCAAGTTCGCAGCAGACTTGCAGCAAATGTTTGCAGGATGCTGATTTTTTCAGTAAGGGTGGTCTTCCCTAATCGACTGGACATACACAGAAATATTTGCCACTGGTGTTTTCTCAAACAACGATTCACTCATACATGCATTACTAAAGAAAGTGTGAGGTAAATTATTTTGTTTGTCTAGTATCTGAGATCCGTTAAAATACACTTAGAAATATATAAAAAAAATATTACCCCCTACTTTTGCAAAATACTCCTTGGAGAAAAAATACCAACAAAAGAAAAAGAAACAAACAGAAAAGATAAACATGTAGTGCTCTTTTACATCTCAATCCCTTTTCTTCGTCGTCTGTAAGCATGCTGATGCAGCCTACATTTTCTTATGCGAGAAATCTTTAGTATCTCTTTAAACTACTGATAATCATCAAAATAACGGCAAGTGTTTTTGATTTTTTAAATTAAATGCAATTAAACTGGTCTTTACTGAGTTTGGTAATAAAATGGTATACACAACAGTACGTCAAGAACAAGCCTGATATTAAAGGGGCACACTAAGTGCCCATAGGAATACCTAAAAACTGTCGTTAAACTTTGTTTTCAAAACTTACATAAATATCATCAAGGAAAATTACAGCTTCAATCGTCTAATCACACCTCCAGTAAGCATATCTAATATTTTTATCACTCTCGTTCGAGAGACGCGGGAAGGTTTTAAAATGAGTTGTAGCTTATATGTGTCTATATGTATAAAAGTTTCTCTATGGTTGGAACACTATCTGTTACTTTAAAACACCCCTATATTTGGATGAAGAGTTGTCTAATTGGCACTCATACCACATCTTCATTTTTTCACTTCGTTCAGTACAACAAGTGGTAAATGGAAATTATTGTCAGCGTCATTATGTACTACAAAACCCATAATATGAATGGGAGTGTTATGTCATCCAGAAGTCGAGTACTCTGTAACTCATGTTAGATAATAAAACAGTTTTCCGTCGATTCGTGTTAATTAGTACAGGTTATATATCTAATATACATTGCAGATAACTATAACACTGTTTCTGACCAGGAATCCTGTAGACATTCATCACTGAGTCTGCAATTCACCTACCAGCAAAATGTACACATGCACATGCTGATCAACCTGACCATGAGAGTAGTCATTGTGAAGGAAGTAAACACGTAAGCCAAATTAGTCAACATATTAAATCCGCACATGCAAAACCAGAATGATGACCTTCCTTCCAACTTTTACGACAACAACAACATATATTGCAATGCTAAAAACGCATCGAACACTGAGCCGACCGTGCAAGAGCTTACCAGCCAGTTAAGGTCGTTAAAAACCACCCAGTTTATTCCAAATGCACAGCATGAAGAGGTGCATTTCGATTTAAAATAGTACAGGTAAAAATAAATTATTTAACTGTCCAAAATAGCGCGGCTCACCGTGCAAGACCTTCGTGGGTTGATAACGTCGTTAAAAGTCACCATCATCATACGTATACTCTTTATGTGTAACACTTCACGCGAAATGTTCCAATTGGTATATACTATAGAAGGTAGAATGACTTAATTTTTAGTGATTTCAAAGGATAGTGTGTTTGGATTTTTTTTTTATATTTGCAATAATAATTGTGATATATAGTGAAACTTAACTTATGTAAAGTCTTTATACATTGAAAGTACACGGGTTTTACCATTTACCTGATGGTGCTGCAAGTTGTAATATCAGAGGCGGATTTAGGGGGGAAGGGACCCCCCCCCCTGTTGAGAAAAACATTTGGTTGATTATATTGGGAATCACTGAAGCGTGACGGGAGCGGGCCACTTCTTAGGCAGCCAGTGGGCCCCCACTTATGATAATTTCTAGATCCGCCACTGAATATTGTGGAATAGTGAAGTCTTCCTTCAAGTGTATTAATAAAAATGCACTGCAATGAACTTACAAGTTTGGAGAATATTCATTTCGATTGGGCAGATAGTTATAGTCAACGTGTGTTTAGCTGTTATTGTATCTGTATAGAGACTTATTGTGCGTTGAAGGAGTTGCGCAATTGTAATTGTGTTATTATTCTCAATTGCACGTTCATGTTGACTGTCCAGATGGTATCTTTCACCCCTCTTCCACTAGATGATACTACAAATTCGTGGACATAAGTAAAAGTTGTATAAGTATGTTATCGTTTTTATACAATTTGTGTGATACTTAACATGCTTACCTGATGCAGGTTGCATAGTATTCTGCTAGACTAAGTGACATTGTATAATACAGACCTGATACCTGTTGCATAGTGACGCTGTGTATATTTCTTTTGTAAGGATGCTTTGTGTGTATGCATTGTTATACCGCAGTCCCACTAGGCCACGATCGCACTACGATCTGTGAAAAAATGCAAATTTTGATGATCGTAGTACGATCGTGTAGATCGCAGTAAGGTCGTAGCACGGTCGTTGTGAGGTCTTCAAGATCGTGATCAGCGTGGCCAACTTTGAACATGTTCAAAACAATCGTGGTGCGGTCGTGGCGAAATCAGGTCGTAGTAGAAGCGTAGTGAGATCGCACTAAGGTCGTAGTAAGATCGCAAAGGTCGCTGTACCATCGTAGCGAGAGCGTAGCGAAAACGTGATTTTATTCGGAGAGACTGCACTACGATCTCACAGCGACGTTATTACGACCTCACTACGACCATCACGTTCTCACCACGACATAACTACGCTTCCACTACGACTATACCACGTTTACACCACGCTGTTTAAGACCATAGTACGATTCTAGCACGCCCTTGCCGTCCTCATCACGCTCTTCTTACGACCTGACTACGTTCATACTACGACCATCATTCTCATTGTCATTTTCACATAAAATATATTATATATCTCCAGGTTTTGTTTGTCTGTATATAGTTCTTGTACATTTTTTCTAACGGCTCAACCATGCTTTTCGTTTATATAGATTAGACCGTCGGTTTTCTCGTTTGAATGGTTTTACACGTCTATTAATTTTTCGGGGCCCTTCGGTTTGAGCCATTGCTCCGTGTTGAAAGCCGTACCTTGGCCTATAATGGTTTACTTTTATGAATTGTTACTTAGATGGAGAGTTGTCTCATTGGCACTCATACCACATCTTCCTATATCCATTGACACATCTGTGTCATCTCTGCTATCGTTCACTAAAATATCGTCATTTGAGTTTTATGGACCAGCAAAATGTTGTAATTTAGGTTGAATTGGTCGGTCCGAAATCTTTGCTTGATCAGGATTCGTTACTATCAGAGCTCTCTCTGCCTCTACATCAACCCTACCAGCACGCCCACGTGTTCTAGAAGATTTTGGTGGCATGACTGTATTGTTTCCGAGAAATCTATGTTTTAATCAGAAATAGAAGGAATGGAATTGTATTGATATGGAACACGATGTTGACGTTATTACAGATAACGTAGTAAGATCGCGGTATGAACGTAGTATAATCGTAGTAAGAACGTACTTTAATCGCATTAAAAGCGTGATAAGATCGTGTTGCAATCGGATAACTCGTGGTATGGTCGTAGTGAGAACGTGATGAGCGTAGAAAGATCTTGATAAGCGTAAAGAGGTCGCAGAATAAGCGCGATGAGAACGTGGTATAATCGTAGCGGGATCGTTGTAGGGATCGTTTACATTTTCATGCCGCTCATACCGCGACCTCACCACGATCGGAATTTATTCTAGATCGCGGTGAGCGTAGTGCGATCGTGGTCTAGTGGGACTGGGGCTTTAGTAAGATACTTCACCTTGCATTTGATTGCGTGCATTATGTTTTCTTTTGTTGAAACGTAGATTTATCTTTATGTGATTGTGTTGCTTTTTTATTTATGGGTGTTTTAATTGATTTTTTTTAGGACAACTGGTTGAGGTACGATTTCGGCCTAGCCACAATCAGATGTACATTTATGTTTCACATGAAGTCAAAAAATGAACATCACATCAGGAAAAAACTCTTTTGATATTTTGGTACAGAAATGGTTTAAATTATGAAAAATAGCCATCATAAGTCTAGCACTGGAAGCATTTATATAATTACATGCAGTTGTGGGAAGAAATATTTAATATTTTTATCAAATAAATGGTGTTTAAAAACTATTTTCTTTTCTTTAATGGTTGCCTTCAAGACATGGTCACCAGTTTCAGATTTTTGGTCAATGACAAAGACAACAAAATATGTTTAGAATAATTGACTATCAAACATTTTAATCGAGAAAAAAAATGACAAAAACATGGTTTACTCACAGTTATTTCAAACAACAGTAGCTTTCATTGATCATAAATCTTATCTGATTGAACTATACCTAAATTTATCTTTAAATAAAAAAAAAACAAACTTTCTTTTGGTGCATAGAACAATCAAATAACTTGATGCATATTCATACAATAAATATTCAAACTTAAGCAATACAATTTATATGTTTTGTCTACGGACAAGACATTGTATTGATATTTAATTAAATGCATTATTAAAACCTAATTTCGACATAGTTGAATGTGTTCTCTTGATGAAAAAAACATACATTTTATCATGTTCATCTATCAAATGATGCTAAACTTCAAGGAATCAAATCAAGATGAAAACAAATACATTGTGATAAATTTATTGGTATTAAATCAAATGTTTTAAAAGATGATTGTTCAGGTTAAGATTAAAAGTTACCAATTAAATTTTAAGCTGTGTTTTTTAAATTTTGGAAAATATAAAAATGTACCCATGATTCTTTAAACTGAAAGCCATATATCTGACTGTTTAAAACAATCAAACTATTACTAAAACTCAATTTTGACATAGTTGAATGTGTTCTCTTGAAAAATAAGATATATTTTATCTATCAAATCAGGCTGAACTGGAGGAAATTGGAAACAAATATACTGTGGTAATGTCTACGGGCAAGACAATTTCAGCTGAAAAAAAACCAATCTGTTAGAATTAATTGTGACTATATTTATGTTGAAAATACTGAGTTTTAATTTGTACAAATAACTTTCATCACCTCTAAAAAAAAGTTCCAAAGAAGACAAATAATTGAATTTTATACATGTTATGTACAAGTGTCTTGTCCGTAGACACTTCCTCATCTGCTGGTAATACTGAAATGCAAAAGATAAAGTCAGAGAGAGAGAAATACTTTTTCTTCATTTGCTTTAGTTAATCTTTTAAGATATGCAGCAACTGAAATAAAAATATTGAAGTAAAATAAAGTATGCTTTTTATGACTTATAATTTGCCACTTTTTAAAATCCACTCCTGTAAAGTAATTTTACAAAAAAATAGAACACTTAAATTACAATTTATTAATTAAGAATGAGATATTTCTTAGTTTAAACAATCATAGGAACAATTTAGACCCATAAAGCCAAGCAATATTGATATAAAGCCATGTCTACGGACAAGACATGTGTCTACGGACAAGACATTTTGACTTTCTTTCCATATTTTTCATCTATTAATAGATGATAGAAATAAATGTTAGTAGTCTTTTCATATCTACAAAAGAGTAATGCAACATGTTATAACACTTCCAGTTTACTAGGGAATGCATGTCTACGGACAAGACATTTTTTCACTTTATTTGTACATCCAACTTTGATGCCATATATCTCCAGCTAGGGTGTTGCAATATTGATATATGAGGTAGTTTTTGATAATTTATATACAAAAAGAGAAAAACAAAAAACAGAATAGCATAAATTTCATTGTTTTCCTCTTTTATCACTACACTGAGCAAGCTTAAAACAAAAGTACAAAATTCCATAACAAACGCATAGTATTCCACTTTTTATCATAACTTTGTAACCACTGAAAATTTTTCGTTGCAACAACCAGCAAAAGAAAGATGAATAAATTGTCTATAACAGTGAACTAATAATGTAGTTCAAATTAAGTTTACTTATTAACTATCAATTAATAAAAACAGTGTTATTTTAAATGAAGCAACACAACGTGAAATTTTGCCCATTTTCAGCGAGTATTTTAGTGTTTTTTTTTCAAAACAGTAACACATATACGTGATATGTGATATTCATTTTGAAGCCCTATATTCTCTTCTTCAGTTCAAAGATGTAATACTTATGTTAAGTTTATCTTCTTGTCTTTAGAAACCTACAACATAGACCCAATATGAAATGTACATCTGATTGTGGCAAGGCCGTTTGTAGTTTAGCACGTTAAATCCTTATTTGGATTCGGATCCATTGCTCGTCCATTAAACTTTTCATTATAAACACAAATAAGAAACAATTTACATTCAAATTGTCTTATTTTTGTCGGATCCTCGGCTCTTACATTCAGTCCAACTTAATATATTATTGATTTCATGTGAACTGTATTGCTTTTAAGATACTTACAAACTAGTGAAGGAATCTGATAGAAGAAAATCCCTTAAATTAAAATTTTATGCTTCGACTTGTTAAATCTATTTACTTTTAAATTATAATTGATAAAATCACTTCCATTCAAATTTACATCATTTATAATATGAATCCACTTCTGATGGGACTAATTGGCAATGTATTAGTCCCAGCTTGGGTTTAGAGAAAACTTTCTGATAGTATTTTTCTATTTAGAATACCTTTTGAACACAAAAAACTTCCCTTCCCCTATGCCTTCCTCTTATTCAGTTACAATTAAATATAACAGCAACTTGCAGCGCATATGTACCCGAAAGAAATACAACACAAAGAAACCCTTCCAATGACTACCCAACTCTATGTGGCGCATTCCTGTTTTTATCATTTTCACATTTCCGGGTGTGTTGCAGGAATATTATGGAGTTCATTGACAATTCGCATCTGCCATATCAGTTGCTGCGGCAGTAGATGGAACTGTGAATGGTCCAATAACCAGTCATATTAATCCCCTTACTGGTTTCTAAACCTCGTTTTGGACTCAACTGAGATTGACTCGACCTCGGGCTTCTGGTACCCTTAGTAGGAATGTAGACAGCAGTGCGGTAAGTAGTTGGTACAGCTCCTTCTTAAGGTGTAAAGAGCGATGCCTCCTATATTTCTTTCGTAACACAATTCCTACCCACCTAACCCAGCCACGCCTGCTCTTGATCCTTATAGTGCACCCCCTAATTAGGCAAGTCAATCCTTTAGAATCTTCTATTAAAGAAGACATAAAGGCAGTTACTCATTCCATGACCCAGTTGTAGGCAACTGCTAAGGCACAATATATAGAATGTGGCAGTCGTCTTTCTCTTTTTGAAAACAAACACCATCTCCCTATTGCTTACACCAGATCAAATGAAGGTGTCAACAATAGGATAACTGACTGAGAGAACGATATCTCCTTTGCACCTGAGGATTTGTTTTTATCTTAAGAAGATTGCTCTCCAGCTTCATTTAGAAGGCTCATTCATTCTAGTGCTTTATACCACATTCTTCTTTGAATGGCGAATCTTTCGTCCAGGGAGATGATTAAGGATCTATGTTGAGCTACCGGGAGACTTTCAGAAGTAGGGTTTACTTTATTTGTGGTGAACTTGTTGATATTCCCTTGTCATGTTCTTACCGCCGCCTCTTCTGTCTTTATGTCGTGCACGGGTTTAGTGCTCTATTTGACGTGACTCGGTACTCAAGCCATTATGTATTTGCTATGGTTATTTTTGTATTCTTGTCTTTCGGTTTTGCTAATGTGTTTTGTGTATATGACGTTTTGCTGTTCTTTGTTGACGTATTTGTTTGTTTTTATAGTGATTAAAATTATTACAACAAATTTTTGACTACTGTATCACTTTTTTTTTAGACATTTCTACCTAGTATATATAAAAAAGAAGATATTTGTTTGGTTCACACATTGTTGTCAATATAATGGAATTTAATGTGACTGCCATGCAAGTGAGAGGTTTAGCTAGCTATAAAACATGTTTAATCAAAATGCTGGTACCAAGTCACATTCCTTTGATATGTTTGAGCATTTGATTTTGCCATTTGGTAACGGATATTCCGTTTTGAATTTTCCTCAGAATTCGGTACTTTTGTTATTTTTAGTTTTTAGCTAACTATAAAACCTGTTATAATCCACCAATTTCTACATAAAAAATGTCTGTAACAAGTCGGGAATTAGACATTTGTTATTCATTCGTTTGATGTGATTTTTTATTTGGTTATGAACTCTCCGTTTTGAATTAACCTCGGAGTATGGTATTTCTGTTATTTTACTTATGGCTACTCCAATATTTGCTCCTTCTAGGGTGATATGTAGCTGCTATCTGTTAATATTGTTTAAACTTAAGCTTGAAACCATCTTTATAACCTTTTGTTAAAATGAAAGCTTTTAAGAAAAAATGTGTGCAGGCTTCTTTGTAAGCCCAATAATGTGAAAGAAAAAAATGACGAAACTTGAATTGTTTGTTTTTATATCATTTCTAGGTGTATCATGTGCTGATTTTCTAATCCAGTCTAAGAACTTTTTCCCCAAATGAAAAGTAATGACTAAAGAACTACGAGGTGTGGTTTCTTTGAAATGTACTAAAACATGTAATACATACCATTATTGCAAAATGATCTAACACTATATACATGTATTTATAATTTATTATTTGTCAAGAGTATGTACAATGTTATAAATGTTTATTGTTGTATCCTGTCTCCTTTGTTTCTCTATCAGATATGTTTTTCTTGCTGTTTCTGTAAATAGAAAAAAGGAAAACATTTAAAGAAGGCAATGTAAAGAATCTAATTTCATTTCTGCTATTTTGATAAAGTAAAACAATACGAAACCTTACCAATGTAAATACAGAAACACACTGTCTGTTTACCTACTATAAATGTGAAAGATCATTAGGAAATAATAAATGTACTTACACCTTGGGCATACATGAATGCAAATCAATCTACAAACTCAATGGAACAAGGAAGCTAGGGGAAGGTACATTGTATTTTTAAACTTCCTAAGCTTAAATAATGACTGTTATTATGTGACAAAAAGATTATCGGAATCAAACAATGATTTTGATGCTTTACTCAGCATTATACACTAACAGACCAAACATCAACTAAATAGAAAGGCACAATTAACAAAAAAGGTCCATACCCCTTAAAGACTACATATGTTAATTCATTAGTAATGTTTTATTCTCTGGCAAATTGTGTACAGGAACTAATCAACTGCAAACATTAAATACGTGAGTGTTTGTTTACAGACATACAAAACTGACCATGACACACCAATACCATCATGATTATTATACAACCACAAAATTTTAATAGTTTATAAAACCGTCTCTAAATATAGATTGATAACTTTTCTTAAATGTTTCAGTGTTTTATTTAGTTTCAGCAAGATATTTACACAAATTGCAAAGGTTCAATTGAATTTAAACTTCAAATTTTATTTTTTTATCAAATGGTTTCAATAATAATTATTGAATGTACTCTACAAAACATTTTCTGTTCAACTAAATGTATCCGCTTTATAAAAATTCTTATTTTAGAAAGCAACATTTGCAATAAAATTGGGTACGTTAATTTTATTACATAATAGATATCAATATAAAAAAGTTTGAGACCAAATATCAAATGATTCCTCTAACATCTTTAATAGTTCGAAGAGCTAAGTAATAATGAAATGAAAATTGTGAATGAATGGCTTAATGGTTAGACATTGTAAGTTCTTTATACCATCAACTAAGTGATGGGACAGGTTATCAGTCTCGCAATTAAGTAACCCACACTTTGTATTACCGAGTTGGTTTTAAAATGATTTTATCTGGTAAAGTCAGTAAGAATCATACTTTATTACAACAGATGTGAAAAATGATAAAATTTTTGAAATTGACACAAGTCGTAATAATGATCAAACAATTGATGATTATCCACTATATTCTTTTATAAGGATGCCATCAATTAGAGGATGACATTTACAAGTTATTAGATTATTATTTTTAAATCGGACATTGTATTAACATTAACTTCATCATCAGAAAAGAAACTTACCAAACTAAATGCATGAATTGCATGAACATGAATCCATCATAGCTATTTGTGCTTTAGCTGCAATCTTTAGTGCTCCACACACAACATCTACAGTTTCTGTTTTCGCTACAGTACCAGTACAACATTTACAATCCTGTATAATACCAAGGTTCACGGAAGCTTGTCCATTCAATACAAGCATGGGAGTACTAGTACTGTTTCCACAACCTCCTGAACAGTACTTAATAAAGATTGGTTCTGTAGTGATACAGTCTCCACTTTCTAGAACTTTGAAATCCGTACGTAGTGTACAGGTAGCTGTAAAATCAATAATATACATGTTAGTTAACACATGGAGTTAGCAGTTACAATTAACTTAAATATGTACTGTTCATAAAAAACTAGTTGGTAGCATATAAGTAGATGTAAGAGATAAACAACAGTTATAAAATTTGAATGTGGTGTACAGTGACCCTTATGTTACTCCTTTTTCTGGAATCATTCTATAAGAGCTATCAACATTTTATTTGTTTTTATTCTCTTTAGTCTAATATAAGTCTTTTTTTTGTGTATGATTCCAACAAAATAAGATTATCTATAGCTCGAGAACAAGCTCAGTGACAAATGTAGTTTATATAATATTATTGAAGATATTAACTACATTTAAAAAAAGTATAAAAGCAATTTACTTTTTACAAGATCCACATCGTTGTCAATATAATGGAACTTAATGCGACTTTCATACAAGTGAGAGGTTTAGCTAGCTATACAATCAGCTTTAATTCACTATTTTCTACATAAGAAAATGCCTGTACCAAGTGAGGAATATATGTCAGTTTTTATCCATTCGTTTGATGTGTTTGACCTTTGGATTTTGCCATTTGATTAGGGACTTTCCGTTTTAAATTTTTCTCGGAGTTCAGTATTTTTGTGGTTTTACTTTTTCCTAATATTGTCTTGAAAAAGGTATGAGTTTTGCTCATTAATCTCTTCATTTGTCTTTGGTAGAGAGTTTTCTCATTTTGGTGAAGATTTTTCTCATTTGAAATCATACCACATCCTCTTACTTTTTTATACAATATTGATTGTAAGGATAATGTCCTCTAGTTTTTCAATTTACTTACTTTGTACAGGTCTGCAGACAGGACAGCATGGATCATTTGGATCATATTCCAGTTCTTCATTCTAAGGAGGTAAATTAAAACTAGTATTAACATAACATGATTGTATTTGTACGGCATAATCCTAAAATAATATATTTTTAAACTTGACCTTATTTTGGGTAAATGCTACGGCATAATCTTTTTTGCTGTTAATGTCTGTAAGAAAACTGACAAAAAACAATGAAATTAAATAATCTGTGTGTTGAGGTATGCAACATCTCGAGAACAAATGTATATAATGGCAAAACTCAACTTAATAATGATTAATTACGTCCTAATAAAGTTATTCACAGGATTTTGTTCAAACGTGTTTTTGTTTTTTATTATTAAATAAGGTTAAGAAATGAAAATAAAAAGACAAAGCATTTAACATATTACTTCTGGAACCATGGTTTTCACCAGCGAAGTAGAACATAGTAAATCAATAATAACGCTTTTAAGGTGGCACTATTGAAACTCCTAAAATTAATATATTTGTTTCTATATAACAAATTGTAATTATTTCATTAATTGATTCAGTAATGTAGAGAACTTCCAAATAAGTTTTTTTTGTCACGAGTCTGATAAAATATTCAATAAAATAATTTACATGCTTACATTACTACAGACTGGTATCTGACAGGTCCTGCTACACTTCACCTCACCATCAACACATTCACACTTTTCACAAGTATTATTAGCATTAGTCCATATTTCTCCTGCCTAAAAATAGTATATGTATACATAAATTATTATTGGATATAAGGGTTCCAAAGAAATATTATATGAAAAACAGAGAAAAATTGAAGAAAACTAATTACAATCCATCAAAAAAGGATTTACCAAAGATGCATTAAATTGTAATTGTATACTTAGTAGTGAAATAAGAACACAGATGAGAGAAACAGTAGTGAAATAAGAACACAGATGAGAGAAACAATCTTTAAATGTTTGCATAGCTACACCCAGAAAGAAAACATTTAATTTCAACTTATAGAATATTCTACTTCTAATAACTTATTTCAAAAGATACAGCAAACTATATCATTTTATTATTCTAATTAAAAAAAGTTGACGTACCTGTTTAGGTTCTGGTGTATAGCAAACGGAGCAGTTTTCCTCCTTAACACATTCTCCAAGCTGGTTGAGATAGTAATCATCATCACAAATACATCCCTCTGCTATTTCTAGGCACTCTACTATTGGGATAGGGTTATATCTATTGGCACATGTCTTCTCACACATTGTATGGTTACTCCATGCAGTATGATTTTTATCACAAACTGAAGTAAAAGGAAAACATTTGAAATTAAAAGTTGTTTTTGAAACAAAAGATGTTGTTGATTCCCTATCTCCTTGTCCAATTGAACAAATACAAACAAATTTACTTAAAACTGAGAAAAATGCAATTACATGTCCCATACATAATGGCACCAATGACTAGAACATGTTTTTAATTAGAAAAAAAACAATAGATAGGCTGATGTGTTTACAAATGGGTTTCATTACTAGTATATGATTATGGAAATAAGTAGATGTGGTATGATTGCCAATAAGACAACTATCCGGCAGCTAGGAACCAAATATGAAAATATTATAATTTGAACTTGCTTAGAAAAATATGACAAACTTCCTCATATGGGCATCAGTGTGAAGACATTAGTATATGCTGTGAACAAGAAGAAGATATAAGGGTCTGATCTGAAAATGTGTCAAAGGGTAAAGTTTAGAAAAATGATGTCTCTGCAGAGGGAATGGGCACCAATGACAAATATCTGATGCATTTCGAGATGTAGTGTAAACAGCATCTTAAATCAATGAATATATTAAAACAAACTAATGAAATAATCAAGCAATCACATCTTAATTCAAAATGTTTAATCCTTATCATATATCTGAGTCATATGCAAACGAAGTTTGAATAGTGACATATTCCTGTAGCTCAATCCCTAAAACTCAGTATAATTTCGGATGAACTCTGTATGTTTATTAGTCGAATACTTATACATATACCTATAGTTCATAGAACTGTAATCCTATAAATTATCACTCATTTCCTTGCTTTCCTAAATTTGTGTAAATATATACTCACTACAATCAGCAAGAGAGCACTGTTCACTTTCAGTATTAACTAGAGGACAATTTACACTAATAACTGCTAGATTCTGTGTTCTCCTCTTTATACCAATACCACAACTGACTGTACATTCTGACCATGGTGTCCATTCACCGTAAGAGCAACCACCTAAAATATATCCCTATATATATAGTACGTGTACCTATCTTTACAGTTTAAGTGTTTTGATAAATGTTAGAATGAAAAAAAGACTGACGTGTGTTTATTCATAACATTGTCTTTTGACTTGTTTTGTATCTCTTTTAAGTTTTAATCAATTGAATTATGTTAAGTATCATTTTCATGTGAATTGCTCGTGCATCCATGGTCTTTTGGGTCCAAAATAGGAAAATGCAAGGAAATGTGTCCGCTCTTTCAATGATAAATACATTTAGTTCGATTTCGATAAGGTTTGAATTTAGCATTTAAAAGAAAAAAAAAATATTTATGGAAACATGACAGCTGCAAGAAACAGATATGATATTCAAATGAGTATTTTATATACTCAAATATCGATAACTCAGTCTCCTTGCTAGTAAATCATTTTCTATAAACTTACAATCTTGTATTTGACATGACCTTATCTCAGTTGTGTTGATGTTTGGACATATATTTTGGTCATCTGTGTTGACAAAGCTACGTATCTTAGCTTGTTCTCCTGGGCCACAAGTAGACGAGCAATCTGACCAGTCACTCCAGTCTGATGTGGTACAACCTAAACATAAAGATAATCTTATTACATTGGTCCAATACAATATTTATATATTTACCAGTAAAATAAACACCCACCAGTCGTTTCAAATGTGAAGTAAATCCGATAATCTCTCTTCTCTGACATCTAACAAAGTAAAATGATCACTTTAACAATTAAATTTTTCCCCTCAATTAAAAACGACTTTATGTAAACGGATTTGTAAATTAGGTTTTTATATATCAAAATCAATGGTAGACATTTTCCTATTCATTGTTAAGGATCTTAGTATACTGTACTTAAGAATTGAATGCTGCTTTTTGTAAATTTATTGGGGTGTAAAAGCGTTGACCGAAGTACATTTTGTATGAAGCGCGGAAGCGCTTCATACTAAAAATGTGCGCACGGTCAACGCTTTTACAACCCTATAAAGTTACAAAAAGAAGCATTCAATACTTATAATTACATTTTTTTAGCAAGAATCATGAAAACACGATTTTTATCAAGTTTTCATTTAATTTACCTGTGCACTTTATTGTGGGACCTCGAGTCATCATGAATGATAAATGTTATTGTCTAATACAATTGTTTCAGGAATAGCACGAGATGTGCAGTTAGCCAATCAGAATAACGTATTATAATGAAACATACATCTAATGTAATTATTGTAGAATAGTGATTCTACAAGTTTTATTTTTTTATTTGAAATTTCGTATACCCACAACTTCATAAGTACAACGAAGCACACTTTAAAACACAAAGAAAACACACTACAGTTTTATTTTATCTTTATTTCAAAAAATGAACGCTGATTATAGATTGTGTTAGGTGTAAACATTTGATAGATTGACACTTACATGAAATATCTGCATTGCAGTCCTCCATTTCTACATTTGTTCCATTACAAGCAAGACCATCACAGAGTGGTAGTGGATCATTACAAAGTCTGGTTCTTTGTCTGTTACCTCCATCACATGAACTACTACATGATGACCACGCTGACCATCCTGACCAGTTACCATCAACTAAAATATCAGGACAACTAATAAGTAATCAATAGAAAAGCTTATAAACCCTTATCGTATTTAAACTAGAATTTAATTAAAAGACATTTTTCTTTCCATCCTTTTATATTTGAATACAGTGAGTTTTGTCAAGAGGTATTTCCCATATGCATGATATGTATTTTAAAACTGTGTTGATAACATGTTATAACTAAGGATTTCACTCTTAGTGATTATTATATATTGATTATTAAAACCTATTATAACAATGCCATTGATGAATGGGTTGGTGTTAAACATCCTGTGACAAATATTGCATACATATCCGGATGAGAATATGTTGACGTGTTATACAACCTTGCTTTGTACAAGAAAAAAAGCTAAGCTAGATTTTTAATGTCCTTGCTTAAAATATAACAATCTGTATGAAGACATGTTACCCTGCAAATTCCAAGTCATATTTTTTTCTCATTTTGAGCTTCCAGTTTTTGTTCGTACTCCTAACTGCTATTACTTTACTGTACATGCAGCAATTACTATTTTTAAAATTTTTGGTTTGACATTGCCGGTGACCAAACCCACAACTTAAGCCAACACAGTTATCATCCTAGGAATTCTGATCTTTCCAATTTTGATTGATTCATCAATATGACAAATAAGCTGTCTTACAAAACTTTGTACCAAGATGTTGATGCAAGTGGAATTCAAAGCTGTTGCTCAGGTGTTTTGTAGTTTAAACATATGCATGTGGTAAGTCATGTGGTTTACATAAGAAACTCTGCATGTGTCAAAAGGTAAATGCTTTTTTATTTAACTGACTTACCAACTGCTATTTCATCTTTTGTACAGAACACATTGTGGGTAGAATCACAGTAGCTGTTATAAATAAAAACACATTGTATTAATAAGTCAAAATCCCTACAAAAAGTTTTAAGATCCTATCTTTTGCATAGTTCTTTTGTATAATTCTTCCCAATAAGTATAGGAAATACGTATATTTGAAGGTAGAGTAACAAAACACTGAATAGATATGTCCATAGAACATCATGTTCTGCCTGCCTATCAAATTTCTATGTTCACTGAACCACATAATCTAAGTAAGAACCTTTATTTAGCGATATTTTTAACATTTCACATCATGATTATAAATGTGTACTTAGGTTCAAGCTGATGTGACCATATTTTATTGTAAAAAAACTTTTATCAAATACAGACAATCTGTAGACTTACAAATCATAATAACCCCTATTATCTTAAGTGTGGCACATACAAATAACGGCAAGTTTATTGACAAAAATCTTGAATATATGCATAAATATACATAGGTATACATGTTATTCACTTCTACAAAACACAAAAAGTGAGCTAATTAATTTTTTTCAGAAAATATAATTTTTTGCTTTGTCAAAACATAGAAAAATTTAACAATTACAACACAACACTGCCGTTTAATTATCTGATTATTACTCCCACGTTCTACACTACAAATATTAAACTTACCACAAAACACAGCCATCATCCTGTCTACTTATTATTTCACCCACAGAGTAAAACTTGTTGTCATGGATACAGTCTACACAAGTTCCAGGTACCACTATTGGAGTACATGATTCTGTCTGTGAATAGCTTCCACATGAATCAGGGTTCCCATCATTCAACTGCCTATAGGTGCAAAATAATCAATGAGTTTGTTTTTGACATTGATGAAATTCTAATGCTTACAATAATGCTATACATGAATAAGTCATGATTCTATTTGAACTTAGTCCAACTACGCACAAATATTCAATACAGAAGGTAAGAAAATATACTTCAGCCACAGTGATCACAGCCACGTAAATGTAGATGAACAACTTTCTTCGAACTTCAGTAATAATAGGTAGTACCACAATTTACTTTATAGAAATCTGTATTTTGCAGTGCCTTATTTGCATGTTTACTAAACATATGGAGACGAGATGTTAACCCAGTTGACCTGAGTTGATCTCAGATTTTTGTATCAACTTATTTGAGGTAAGCCAATTACTACTAATTCATATATATTCTATGATATGCTGTTAGATATAGGGAAAGAGATAAGTGTCCACACGCATTTTTAACAAGGACACAATCTGTATGCACTTGTCTAAAAGCCAGGAGCAGCAGCAGTTCAGTGGTTGTCATTTGTTCATGCCTGTCATATTTTTTTTCCATCAAAACTGTTGTTATAAATTGAGCAATTGGTTTTCTAATTTGAATTGTTTGAAGCTTTTATAGTCAACTATAAGGCATGGGACATTCTCATTGCTAAAGGCCGTAAAGTTGTCTTTAACTCGTTACATCCTCTTCATTTGAAATCTGGTGGAATAGTTGTCTGATTGGCAATTAAACCTCATCTCCTCATTTCCATATTGTTAACCTTGATTGTCTTACCTGTATTTACTATGTACTCCTGTTTCACATGTATCACTACATTCTCCCCATGGACCCCAGTCGGACCAATCACAACCTGGAAATTAAAATTTCGTTAGTACTATAGTGGAGTATAAATTTCACATACAAAAAAACTATGAATACATAGACTCAAAAAGACGAAATCATAAACAGAAAAAAATCCCCTATTGAAAACTAATCTCGAACCTGGCTTTTTAAATTGTAAAATTCAAAATGGATACAAAGAAAAAAAAACTATCAAACTATTAGTATAACTTACTGCAATATTTAAATGTTTTTAAACAGACATAGCCATATGATAGCCATACTTTTTTTAGGTTCAAAAGATATTGAATATTAGTTTAAGCAGTCATAACTACAATGCATTATCCAGAAACCTTTTGTTCTGGACAAATGAACAAAGTATTGATTATCATAATCAAGAAAATCCGAAACATACAAAAATCAAACTTACAGTCAGCTATTTTGTAGCAGTGGAAAGTTCCATTACTGGTACATTGGCTAGAAATTAATAAGAAACAATAATAAAATCAAAGTCAGATAATAAATGAAACATATCATTTGATAAACATGCCAGCCTGTACAAAAAAACCTTTAGAGTGAAATGTAGGCTCTCACTATAATTATTTGTTTTTCTGGATGTCAACCCTTACGACTTTACATTAGATCTATAACAAAAATGCTCGATTTATAATTTGAACTTGTCCGTATGTATCAAATTACCCGATGTGTAATTTGAATTTCAGTTTGTTTTCAACCTTTTTTTTTTAAAAAGCCCAAAAACTAAAATGTATGATGTAACGTTATAACTTGGTATTTCTGTGTGATATTTATATTTGGTCCTGTAAGATTTCCTAAGCAGTACAACAACATTAAGCAACTTGTGTCATTGCTTTCCCAATTTGTGTTTCCCACTTTGTATAGAGGAGATGCTTATATTCTAGTAACCTTCACATGTGCCTTTTTTTGTCTGAACATATTTCAGTTTTATCTTTGACAATATAATTGACTATAATTATATTTCTCTAATTCATTTTTATAAGCAATCAACATATGCTCAAAAGATTAAACACATTCCATTAATTTATAATTTATCTTCATATACATAATGTGATTGTTGTCTGAAAAACTTACCACTGTTCACATTCATCTTTTAGGTAAGTGAATCCTTCTGCCACAACATCACCAGCGTCATTATAACAGGGACAGTCTACTGCAGGGATACAGTTATCATTGTATTGTACAAATCCCTCTGGACAACCGCATCCTGGTTCACAGGTATCTGGTTCTGTACATGTTTCAGGTAGTCTGTAGTCACGACAGGTTGATGGACAGTGTGAACAGGTCAGTAATACATATGGTGCTACACAAGCTGGTGCTTTAAAACAAAAAAACAAGCTGCTTACATATTCCAAATCACTTTTTAGTGGATCTGAGAAAACACTGACCAAAATTTTGTCACTGATCTTTGAATAAACTTAACAGTATCAAGCAGACAGTGAAAAGTAAAACTAGAGAATCCTATGATAATGAAAATGCTAGATAGGTATTGGGGCTCTGGGCTTATGGACAACTCAAACAAAGAAAACACATTGACATTTCTTCTTGATTATATGTTAACGTTGTAACAGTCACCTGAAGCCTCCAGAACAAGCCTATAGAAATACTGTAAGTCTGACAGTATGATCATGATAGTCTAATTTAATTACTCAGTCAATAACTCCGAAACTGGGATTTGTTCATTTTTCGGTAACATCCTAATAAATCTGATATCACATTTTTATTTTTCCCAATTCTTTTGAATTTTTTTATATTTTAAAATATCATGACAACAAACACAGAGAATATAAGTCAATACCATCATATGATTAAATTACGGCATCAGTAATATATCGCTGTTCAGTAGTTATAACGTGATTCAACAAAAATAAAACCCGGGTCATAAACCAAAATTGAGAGAAACACATCAACTACAAGAGGGAACAAATAGAACAACAACTGAATGGCTACCAGATCTCCCGCTTATACGGCAATTTTAATAAACTATCAAAATGAAAAAAAAGTTCAGGAAGTTTATCTAGTTAACTTGGGCAAGTCACTCACTGCAAAAAGACTGAAGCATGCACTTTTTGTAATATTTGTGAGTGAGCCAAGTTGAACACATTATTAACCAATGAATAAGCATATGCATAAAAACCAATGAATTACCATATTCATATAAACAAATGAATTACCATATTCATATAAATTAACGAATTATCATATTCATATAAACTAATTAATTATCATATTAAAAAATACGTACTTGATGTACATTCTGATATGCAAGGTTCTGATTCAAACTCTGGTCCACTTGAACATGTCTTCACACGAGTTCTTGTACCTTCAGTACAATTTGTTGGAGCCAAACAATTAGACCATTCTGCCCATGCGCTACAAACTGGTGTTGTTACTGAAAAAACCCGGATATTTTAAGGACAGTTTTAAAACAAAATATACATGCATCTAATGAATTTAGCAAGTAAATTAAATGTAATACAGTGTGCAGACAGTGTACAGATTGTGCATCAAAAGGAGGAAAACAAGTTTAGATTTTTCCTGAATTTATAACGTTATATGCAGGCGGGGGCATCATCTATGTACAATGGAAACATTGTTCGTTAATTAATTTCTTTCAAACAATTATAAGGAATCAATTTGTCACTGGATATTTATCCTTTCAGCAAGTTTTAAATAATTATCTCTATGACAAAATACGTTGAGCTAAACTATTTTCCTGTCTATTTACCTGTTGTTGGACATGGTAAAGTATTACAATCTTGTGTGTCCTTGACAGGAGCTGTACATATGTTTGGATTGGTAACAGTGAGAAGTAACCTTTCCCTGGTTTGTTGTCCATTATCACATGGTTTACTACAGTCAGTCCATGCACTCCAATCAGCATAGGAACAATCTATAGAGTAAGAAGATCATTTCAGGTAGGAAGATTAAATCTGTGAATTCTGACAGCCTTAAATATTATAACAATTTATGATCACTGGATATTTTAGTACTGATTTATCCAAAATGGATGATCTCATGTAAGAAAAAAGACTACCAGGTTAATATAAGAAAGTACAACTTTTTTTTAATAAATATGTTAGTAAAGGTCTCAGTAGGAAAGAGGTGATTTATGTAGAAATATAACTGATTTTCACATATTGTTCTACTATCTTGACCAGAGGTTGAAGTTATAAATCTTTGCCCAGTGCTTGGAGCACAAAAATCTTTGCCCAGTGCTTGGAGCACAAAAATCATGCTCTAAACATGAAATCCAGCATTTGAATGGTTGATTTTCCGAGTACGAGTACAAAAAACTGACTCGTAGGTTTTATGACCGCAAGGCCTGGTATTGTCTGAATTTTTACATTTTTTCAAGACGTTGGAGGTTGGTGTGGTCTCTGTTGGACCAATATATTTAGTTAAACATATTTTTATTATTCGTGAGTTCAAAATTTTGCGAATTGCACGTGACTGTGAAATTTCACAACATATTTTAAGTGTTTAACTACATATACTTTCTCTATGAAGGTTCTGTAAAACACCACAAAATCTGAATAACCAAGATTTTGTTTTCTTAAACCACACAAATTGATATAAATAAAAATTAAGAAAAAATCCTGAGTGAACCATTTATTAACTGAAACCAAACATGAAGAACAATTAAAAATTCTACATACAAAAGGAAATTGAAAATCACAAAACCAAAACCAAAAGAAAATGTCATTAATTCTTCAAGAAAGCTTTACCTGTGTATATTTTCGAAAACTCATCAGTATAATGCAGATACTGCAGTACTAGTATTTGTCTACTAAAAGTGTTATATACACCAATAAATTCAAAACTAAACACAAAGTATTCTACTCTTCATCTGTTTTCTGCTCTTTGGTCGGGTTGTTGTCTCTTTGACACATTTCCAATTTTCATTATCAATTTTATCCTAACAGATGTAATATAACATCATTATGACAAATATATAAAACTCTCAAATAACTTTATTTCCTATGAATATGAAAAACGTTTAAAGCCTAAATTATTAGATCTCTAAATAACTCTGTAAAGGTCTTTAATCATGGTAGACCATTGTGCAAAGAAATACAAGAAGCTTTCCACATACATTGAAACACATAATTGAATTGCAATATTTTACTGATAAAACTGATTGTAAAAAAGTATACATACTTTCACAACTTCCAACCTGACAAAGGATGTTAGTATTGCTTTCACAAGTGCTATAATAAAAAAAAGCATGTAATTTCTACGAAACAAAATTTTAAATATCATAATGTATCAGTAACGATATCACATTTATAGTACCAAAATTGACTGCTTGCAAAATACATGATATTGTTTTTAAATTTGACAATTTGTTGTGTACAGTTGTTTAAATTGTAAAATTTCAATAGGTATTTAAAAGAGGTAATTTCCGATCATATCTATATTTTTCTCAACTTGTAAAACAATTATGTATTTGTTTTCTGTTCAAAAACCTTAGTTACTCCAATCCATTTATACAGCTGTTCATTTTGTCTTTGGCTTATTTATAAGCTACTATGGACATCAAGACAGGACACAAAAGTTTAATTTTATACTAACCAGTTACTACAACCAATCAAGACAGTGACTCCTGCTTCTATTGTATCATTTACATAAATCCTCTCATTATTACTGGTAAGTCCAGGTTGACCATCTTTCTCCACATAACCTATCAAATTGATTTGTTCATATCCAAAGTTGTCAATAAATGCCTGCTGACTGAATACACATACTGGAGCTGGAACTGAAATGACCAAACATAGTTTTCAACAAATGTTCATGACTTAATATATGCATATTGGAGTTAATGGCTCAAATTGCAAAGTAGCTGTCAACATATGTGTCTGATGTCTTAAAATATATATACCTACATTTTCAATATGTAAATTATGTAATGCTGACCTGACATAGTTAATGAATATTGGTATACACTTATACTTATATAGGTCTTGTATTGCGTGGTTGAGTTGCGGTATCATAAAACATGTCTATCATTTCTTTGAAAATATCCATAATTTTACAATAAAAGTTAAGATTTAAAGTTTATTCTGTAAAGAATGAAGAACTACTATACCTGTTATTGACGACGGTGTAGTTGATAATACTGTTGAAGCAACAAAGGGTATTGTAAACTGCGGAGGAGCATTACCAATTTCTGGTGATATTGAGATACCAGTTACACTTGTGACAGTTGAAATTGTTGATAATAGGAATGCTGTACAAAATAAAAAATAACTTCAATATTTTTGTTCAATACTAAGCTTAACACGCTCTTTAAGAGTACTAATATATCAAACAAAAAACTATAAATAACGACTATGTAATCCTGTCATGAATGGTTATATTGAGATACACATTATGGCAACGTAAAACATGCCCTTTCATTATCATGACTATTGACCCCCTACTGACTACACATATGACTGCCACTGTTAAAGGAATACGAAAACTTGGAAAGTGTTCAATGATAAAACTAAAATTTCCTGAATGGTTTCATTGAACCATGCTGTGTCTTTCTTGCCACTGTATTGCTGTGTGTTAGTATGGTACAGAAAAATGCAGACAAAAATATAAAAATCTTGTTCAGGATATAATCTCTCGTTTTTAGAAGCTTCTAACTTAATCATTAAAAACTTTCATCGCTTACCTTTATGTAGGTGTTTAAAGTACCCCGTCCATTTATAAACAGAGAATGGAAGAAGAGGAAAACTTTATCTAAAATAAATCGTCACATAATTTCATTATAAATTGAGGGGCGTGGTCGTTAAGCACTGTTTGTTTTAATCAAAGTGGGCATAGCTTGTAGCCGAAGATGGAAAGAAACTTTCTGTTTTCATATACAATATCTTGTTGCTGATAGTTATAATGGAAGATAAAGGAAACATAGTTTGGTGTAAGATTGTAAAATCAGTTATCCTTAATCCAACATCTGATATCAATTAACACAAAACCATTTAAAACACTACAGTTTACCTGGTTTTAAACAGGTTTCCACAGATAAATCATACAATTCTACATCACTTGTTGTATTTGGTTTTTTATAGATTCTCAAGACAATTGTCTCTCCAGGCGTCCCATCAAAGTCCTGACTTATTTCTGTAGCGATATCTTCACTTGTTACGTCAACCTTTATTAAGTAAGATATAGATATATACAAATACAACTGTTTAAAAATCCAACCAAGATTGATATAGTTCCAAGAAAAACAACCAACCAGAAAATGTATGTAAGCATCTGATCCTCTATAACAGTCTAGAGTTATATTCCTAGGAAGTAAAGATTAATATGTATATCTTCGGTTTATATCAGAGGCAATGTCTTGGACGATATCAATTACTTTTACAGAAGGTAATATCCATTAACAATGTAAATTCTATAGACAATAACATTGCAAGCGTGTACTCAAAAACTTGCTTTATTATTGCCCCCGTGCAAATCAAATATGGAACAGAGGGCGAAAGGGGAGGGGGCATTGATATCGTATTCTTTTATATATTATATAATGATATGCGTGTATCAACAATTTGATGCCAAGTTTCGGCATGGAAATATCTGATTATAAATGCCGTGATTATCTGCCGCATTTCATCATACATTACACTATCATCACTCTCAGATTTATATTTCCTATCTATAGAGTGTTTCAAATTTGCAAAGAACCTTTCATTATACCTGGTGATCATTTTGTAGAATTCTAAACAGATGTCATTATTTTTTCTTTTAAATTTATTTATTTAACATGTTTCTTGTCACACACACACTCTTTTATCCTAGACATTTGTTCCAGTGGAGATGCGTTACGTACGAACTGCTACTGCGATAGGTTTGTGTTGATGTGAGCATATACACTAAGTTAACGTTAGTTGCCTTCGTCCATGCATGCATCGAGTAAGCTTATTTCCCAAGTTTCGTGTTTACATAACATGAAAAGGTTTAGTCATACTATCAAGTGTTTGCAATTCATTTCGTAAGGTAAATTATAATGCACAATATGTCTTTAAATCATAATAAATAGGTTGAATATTAAAAAATCAACTAAAAAGATAAAAAAAAAAAGATAGTAACATCAAATTGAAAAAAAATTAAACTAACATCATGAAATTAGGTGGTAAAAAGAAATGGAGGTTTTCTAAACTTGATGTTGATTTCCAGTTTTATTTAATACCTATAATAGAAAATACTAATACTATGTAGGATATGCTCTGATGGATTCACCTTATTTTTATAAATTAAGTTATTTGAATGATTAACTCTACATAACGATAATTTTGTTATTCATAAACGCGTAAAACAACTTTTAGACTTTCAATACATCAAATACAATAGTACATACCATTTTGGACGTGATATTTACTCCATCGGCATCGACTAAACTAACAAGGACCTTCTCCGCATTCTTCACTTTGAAAACCAAATTATGGAATTCAGCTGTATCATTGACACTCTTGATGCTGAATGAAATGGTACTATCTGGGGAATTAGGTATCCAGGATGATCCTGATCCGAGCAACCCATTTTCTGGATCACTTCCAGGTGCAGAGTCGGATGAAAGTACATCCACGTAGGGACTATTCACGTCAACTGTTTCAGTATGTTCACAGATTTCTAGGAAAATGAAAACATTTTAATATAATATTATAAGTTTATAAGTTTGATCACGTTTTAATTTTGAACTACGGGAAGCCAATAACTCGATTCAGAATATCTGCACTTAATTAGCTGTACTTGTTAGAGTACTATTGAATTTTTTCATCAAATTATTGTTTAATCTTTCTATTTCAATTTTTGTTAATCGCGAGATAAGAAATTTGAAGTTTAAATCTTTTGATTACATTTTAGCATGAAAAAGGATGCACGCAGAGATTTGTGCTACAGAAACAAAGTTACAGTAAGTAAGGTTTCCTGGGTTTGTTTTTAAGTGTGAAGTATGTTAAGTTATTATACAGAAGAAACAAAACCGAATTGCAGTCAAATAAGATTTCGAATTATGTCATAAAAGAGTTCCTTTTTTCCGGGAAGACAGGAGCCTCTGGCCTTTGTTAGTCTTGTATTATTTTAATTTTAGTTTTTTGTGTACAATTTGGAAATTAGTATGGCGTTCATTATCACTGAACTAATATATATTTGTTTAGGGGCCAGCTGAAGGACGCCTCTAGGTGCGGGAATTTCTCGCTACACTGAAGACCTGTTGGTGACCTTCTGCTGTTGTTTTTTTCTATGGTCGGGTTGTTGTCTCTTTGGCACATTCCCCATTTCCATTCTCAATTTTATGGATAATTTTGTTATTAAAAACCATCAATTATTTTTACAAGAAAGTGTCTGTATGGGGATCCCTAGTATTCTATAATCCTCAGACTTATTAATTAGAGACCCTTTTCTCTTTAATTTCAGTTATGTTTTGCCCATCATTCCCTTATGTTTTATATTAAGACACTATTATTCTCTATTTTCAATTTTGTGGTGCTTTTTTTGCTCTTTTTTGTATATTTTTGGCGCTTTATTTTGCACTTTTGACCTTGATTCTCTTACCTGTAAACCCAATCCAGACCCTCGTAAAAGTCAAATATAGAAAGAACAATGATTTTATTTTAAAAAAATGAATATTAAATTCCCTCTTATGAAAATATACTAATGCAAAACGCAGAGACTTTTAGGAAATGCATTTTAAAGATATGTCTTTCCTTAACGAAAGGACAATGTTCTGAATTTAGATATTTTGTGTAAAATGGCATTTTGTATGCATAAAATGCCTAACTTTGTCAAGCATTATATAAAATGACTAAACAAACCTAGTCCTATGGTAAATATCTAAAATATTGAAAAAAATCAACAAATTGCCTTTTAATATCAAGGAAACTTGTAGAAAAATATATATTATTGAGAAAATAAACAATGACATGGGAAAGTGTGCATATCTCTTATTAGTATTACTCACTCTGTATTTAAGACAATACTCTTAGAATATTTTTGTCTTGATGACAACAGGATAAATCGTTCTTTCAATTGAACCTAATTTGTAAACAACTGTTTAAGAAAATCTAGCTTCGAACAGAAGTGTGTAATATAAATTAGACAATAAGAAAAATATTTTTTAAGACTGGTTGATACTTGATTGCGGTCGCTTGCAAATATTTCATGCATAGAACAACTACATATACTGTTGTGATGCAAAGCTATTATTATCTGCATCTTCACTGGTGTCTGTAGTTTTCCCATGTAAAAACCTCAATACACGAACAAAACATTAGAGAATCGTATGAACTCCATAAGAAGCGTGATTGGGTGTGTCGCAGGGTAATTGTCTCCTTCTGTGAATGAATCATTCCCGATTCAAGGATCTGTTTAGCCTGTTCTAAAAAACTCTTTAGACAATTTTTTGACAGAGCTGTATATGTCACTAAATAATTCTTCCAATATTTCGTGGAGTAACAAATATTTGTCTAGTTCAGAACTTGGGCGAATTTTAAATAATTTCGTGAAAAATAGTTTTAATTATGATAAGCATTAACAATCCATTATTATCAAAGATCAAGATATTCTTCGTTTTGTAAAATGCATATTAAAATTTTATTCGTTTTCAAAACTGATTGAAAAAAATCAATATATAGAACGAGTCTGACAAAATTTTTTGTCATTTATAAAATCTCTGTTACATATACATTTTTTTCACCTTCCGTTTCTTCCAAAAACGACAGATTTCATCACTAAGGTGATAATTTAGAAGAAAAAAATTATGCTGATTGTAAAATAAAAATGTTTCAAAGTACATAAGAACTATACCAGAGACAGTTGTTCCAAGTGTAGATGATCCTAAACTAGGGATAGTTGTTCCAGTTACGGATGCTCCTGTACCAGAGACAGCTGTTCCACTTACTGAGGGCACCAAACTAGTAACAGCTGTTCCAGAAGTAGTGGAAGTTCCAAATGATATTCTAGGTGGAGATGTTCCACCTGCTGCACCCTTTTGAGTAGTTGATGCCGTAATAGATGGTACTATGCCTGGGATAGTTGTCCCACTGACGGATGGTCCTGTGCCAGGGAAAGTTGTTCCACTGACGGATGGTCCAACACTAGGAATAATTGTTCCTGTAACAGTTGGTCCTGAAACAGATACTGTTGTTTCACTAACTGATGGTCCAGTGGCAGAGACAGTTGTTCCACTTACAGATGGTACAGTGGCAAAGACAGTTGTTCCACTTACAGATGGTCCAGTGGCAGAGACAGTTGTTCCACTTACAGATGGTCCAGTTGCAGAAACCGTTGTTCCACTTACTGATGGTACTGTGGCAGAGACTGTTGTCCCACTTACAAATGGTACTGTGCCAGATACTGTTGTTCCACTTACAGATGGTCCTGTGGCTGATATAGTTGTTCCACTTACTGATGGTACTATGGTAGAGATAGTTGTTCCACTAACTGATGGTACTGTGGAAGAGACAATTGTTCCACTTACTGATGGTACTGTGGCAGATACTGTTGTTCCACTTACTGATGGTACTGTGGTAGAGACAGTTGTTCCACTAACATATGGTACTGATGCAGAGACAGTTGTTCCACTTACAGATGGTCCAGTGGCAGAAACAGTTGTTCCACTTACAGATGGTACTGTGGCAGAAACAGTTGTTCCACTTACAGATGGTCCAGTTGCAGTGACAGTTGTTCCACTTACAGATGGCCCAGTTGCGGAAACCGTTGTTCCACTTACTGATGGTACTGTGGCAGAGACTGTTGTCCCACTTACAAATGGTCCAGTGGCAGAAACAGTGGTTCCACTTACAGATGGTACTGTGGCAGAAACAGTTGTTCCACTTACAGATGGTCCAGTTGCAGTGACAGTTGTTCCACTTACAGATGGTCCAGTGGCAGAAACAGTTGTTCCACTTACTGGTGGTACTGTGGTAGAGACAGTTGTTCCACTAACAGATGGTACTGATGCAGAGACAGTTGTTCCACTTACAGATGGTCCAGTGGCAGAAACAGTTGTTCCACTTACTGATGGTACAGTGGCAGAGACAGTTGTTCCACTTACAGATGGTCCAGTTGCAGTGACAGTTGTTCCATTTATAGATGGTCCAGTGACAGAAACAGTTGTTCCACTTACTGATGGTACAGTGGCAGAGACTGTTGTCCCACTTACAGATGGTACTGTGCCATATATTGTTGAAGTTCCAAATGATATTCTAGGTGGAGATGTTCCACCTGCTGCACCCTTTTGAGTAGTTGATGCCGTAATAGATGGTACTGTGCCTGGGATAGTTGTCCCACTGACGGATGGTCCTGTGCCTGGGATAGTTGTCCCACTGACGGATGGTACTGTGCCAGGGATAGTTGTTCCACTAACAGATGGTGCTGTTGTAGAGATAGTTGTTCCACTTACTGAAGGTGCTGTGGCAGAGACAGTTGTTCCACTTACTGATGGTACTGTTGCAGAGACAGTTGTTCCACTTACTGATGGTCCAGTGGCAGAGACAGTTGTTCCACTTACAGATGGTACTGTGGCAGAGATAGTTGTTCCACTTACAGATGGTCCAGTGGCAGAGACAGTTGTTCCACTTACAGATGGTCCAGTTGCAGAAATCGTTGTTCCACTTACTGATGGTACTGTGGAAGAGACTGTTGTCCCACTTACAAATGGTACTGTGCCAGATACTGTTGTTCCACTTACAGATGGTCCTGTGGCTGATATAGTTGTTCCACTTACTGATGGTACTATGGTAGAGATAGTTGTTCCACCAACTGATGGTACTGTGGAAGAGACAGTTGTTCCACTTACTGATGGTACTGCGGCAGAGACAGTTGTTCCACTTACAGATGGTCCTGTGGCAGATACTGTTGTTCCACTTACTGATGGTACTGTGGCAGATACTGTTGTTCCACTTACTGATGGTACTGTGGTAGAGACAGTTGTTCCACTAACAGATGGTACTGATGCAGAGACAGTTGTTCCACTGACTGATGGTCCTGTGGCAGAGATAGTTGTCCCACTTACGGATGGTCCTGTGGCAGGGATAGTTGTTCCACTTACAGATGGTACTGTTGCAGAGACAGTTGTTCCACTTACTGATGGTCCTGTGGCAGAGACAGTTGTTCCACTTACGGATGGTCCTGTGGCAGGGATAGTTGTTCCACTTACAGATGGTCCTGTGGCAGAGACAGTTGTTCCACTTACTGATGGTCCTGTGGCAGAGACAGTTGTTCCACTTACAGATGGTACTGTTGCAGAGACAGTTGTTCCACTTACTGAAGGTGCTGTGGCAGAGACAGTTGTTCCACTTACTGACGGTCCTGTGGCAGAGACAGTTGTTCCACTTACAGATGGTCCTGTGGCAAATACTGTTGTTCCACTTACTGATGGTCCTGTGGCAGAGACAGTTGTTCCACTAACTGATGGTCCTGTGGCAGAGACAGTTGTCCCACTTACGGACAGTACTGTGCTAGGGATAGTTGTTCCACTAACAGATGGTACTGTTGCAGAGAGAGTTGTTCCACTTACTGATGGTCCTGTGGCAGAGACAGTTGTTCCACTAACTGATGGTGTTGTCGCAGAGACAGTTGTCCCACTTACGGATGGCACTGTGCCAGGGATAGTTGTTCCACTAACAGATGGTACTGTGCCAGGGATAGTTGTTCCACTTACTGATGGTCCTGTGGCAGAGACAGTTGTTCCACTTACAGATGGTCCTGTGGCAAATACTGTTGTTCCACTTACTGATGGTCCTGTGGCAGAGACAGTTGTTCCACTAACTGATGGTCCTGTGGCAGAGACAGTTGTCCCACTTACGGATGGTACTGTGCTAGAGATAGTTGTTCCACTAACAGATGGTACTGTAACAGAGACAGTTGTTCCACTTACTGATGGTCCTGTGGCAGAGACAGTTGTTCCACTTACTGATGGGCCTGTGGCAGAGACAGTTGTCCCACTTACGGATGGTACTGTGCCAGGGATAATTGTTCCACTAACAGATGGTGCTGTTGCAGAGACAGTTGTTCCACTTACTGAAGGTCCTGTGGCAGAGACAGTTGTGCCACTAACTGATGGTCCTGTGGCAGCGACAGTTGTTCCACTTACTGATGGTCCTGTGATAGAGACAGTTGTTCCACTTACTGATGGTCCTGTTGCAGAGACAGTTGTCCCGCTTACGGATGGTACTGTGCTAGGTATAGTTGTTCCAAATACAAATGGTACTGTTGCAGAGACAGTTGTTCCACTAACAGATGGTATTGTTGCAGAGACAGTTGTTCCACTTACTGATGGTCCTGTGGCAGAGACAGTTGTTCCACTAACTGATGGTCCTGTAGCAGAGACAGTTGTTCCACTTACGGATGGTACTGTGCCAGGGATAGTTGTTCCACTAACAGATGGTACTATTGCAGAGACAGTTGTTCCACTGACTGATGGTCCTGTGACAGAGACAGTTGTCCCACTTACGGATGGTCCTGTGGCAGGGATAGTTGTTCCACTAACAGATGGTACTGTTGCAGAGACAGTTGTTCCACTTACTGAAGGTGCTGTGGCAGAGACAGTTGTTCCACTTACTGATGGTCCTGTGGCAGAGACAGTTGTTCCACTTACAGATGGTCCTGTGGCAGATACTGTTGTTCCACTTACTGATGGTCCTGTGGCAGAGATAGTTGTTCCACTTACAGATGGTCCTGTGGCAGATACTGTTGTTCCACTAACTGATGGTCCTGTGGCAGAGACAGTTATTCCACTTACAGATGGTCCTGTGGCAAATACTGTTGTTCCACTTACTGATGGTCCTGTGGCAGAGACAGTTGTCCCACTTACGGATGGTACTGTGCTAGGGATAGTTGTTCCACTAACAGATGTTACTGTTGCAGAGACAGTTGTTCCACTTACTGATGGTCCTGTGGCAGAGACAGTTGTTCCACTAACCGATGGTCCTGTGGAAGAGACAGTTGTACCACTTACGGATGGTACTGTGCCAGGGATAGTTGTTCCACTAACAGATGGTGCTGTTGCAGAGACAGTTGTTCCACTTACTGAAGGTGTTGTGGCAGAGACAGTTGTTCCACTTACTGATGGTCCTGTGGCAGAGACAGTTGTTCCACTTACTGATGGTCCTGTGGCAGAGACAGTTGTTCCACTTACTGATGGTCCTGTGGTAGAGACAGTTGTTCCACTTACAGATGGTCCTGTGGCAGATACTGTTGTTCCACTTACTGATGGTCCTGTGGCAGAGACAGTTGTTCCACTTACAGATGGTACTGTGGCAGATACTGTTGTTCCACTTACTGATGGTCCTGTGGCAGAGACAGTTGTTCCACTTACTGATGGTCCTGTGGCAGAGACAGTTGTTCCACTTACTGATGGTCCTGTGGTAGAGACAGTTGTTCCACTTACAGATGGTCCTGTGGCAGATACTGTTGTTCCACTTACTGATGGTCCTGTGGCAGAGACAGTTGTTCCACTTACAGATGGTACTGTGGCAGATACTGTTGTTCCACTTACTGATGGTCCTGTGGCAGAGACAGTTGTTCCACTTACTGATGGTCCTGTTGCAGAGACAGTTGTCCCACTTACGGATGGTACTGTGCTAGGGATAGTTGTTCCACTAACAGATGGTACTGTTGCAGAGACAGTTGTTCCACTTACTGATGGTCCTGTGGCAGAGACAGTTGTGCCACTAACTGATGGTCCTGTGGCAGAGACAGTTGTTCCACTTACGGATGGTACTGTGCCAGGGATAGTTGTTCCACTGACTGATGGTCCTGTGGCAGAGACAGTTGTCCCACGTATGGATGGTCCTGTGGCAGGGATAGTTGTTCCACTTACTGAAGGTGCTGTTGCAGAGACAGTTGTTCCACTAACTGATGGTCCTGTGGCAGAGACAGTTGTTCCACTTACAGATGGTACTGTGGCAGATACTGTTGTTCCACTTACTGATGGTCCTGTGGCAGAGACAGTTGTTCCACTTACTGATGGTCCTGTTGCAGAGACAGTTGTTCCGCTTACGGATGGTACTGTGCTAGGGATAGTTGTTCCACTAACAGATGGTACTGTTGCAGAGACAGTTGTTCCACTTACTGATGGTCCTGTGGCAGAGACAGTTGTTCCACTTACAGATGGTCCTGTGGCAGGGACAGTTGTTCCACTAACGGATGGTACTGTGCCAGATATTGTTGAAGTTCCAAATGATATTCTAGGTGGAGATGTTCCACCTGCTGCACCCTTTTGAGTAGTTGATGCCGTAATAGATGGTACTGTGCCTGGGATAGTTGTTCCACTAACAGATGGTACTGTTGCAGAGACAGTTGTTCCACTTACTGATGGTCCTGTGGCAGAGACAGTTGTTCCACTTACAGATGGTCCTGTTGCAAATACTGTTGTTCCACTTACTGATGGTCCTGTGGCAGAGACAGTTGTTCCACTAACCGATGGTCCTGTTGCAGAGACAGTTGTCCCACTTACGGATGGTACTGTGCTAGGGATAGTTGTTCCACTAACAGATGGTACTGTTGCAGAGACAGTTGTTCCACTTACTGATGGTCCTATAGCAGAGACAGTTGTTCCACTAACCGATGGTCCTGTGGCAGAGACAGTTGTCCCAGTTACGGATGGTACTGTGCCAAGGATAGTTGTTCCACTAACAGATGGTGCTGTTGCAGAGACAGTTGTTCCACTTACTGATGGTCCTGTGGTAGAGACAGTTGTTCCTGTTACAGATGGTCCTGTGGCAGATACTGTCGTTCCACTTACTGATGGGCCTGTGGCAGAGACAGTTGTTCCACTTACAGATGGTACTGTGGCAGATACTGTTGTTCCACTTACTGATGGTCCTGTGGCAGAGACAGTTGTTCCACTTACTGATGGTCCTGTAGCAGAGACAGTTGTCCCGCTTACGGATGGTACTGTCCTAGGGATAGTTGTTCCACTAACAGATGTTACTGTTGCAGAGACAGTTGTTCCACTTACTGATGGTCCTGTGGCAGAGACAGTTGTTCCACTTACAGATGGTCCTGTGGCAAATACTGTTGTTCCACTTACTGATGGTCCTGTGGCAGAGACAGTTGTTCCACTAACTGATGGTCCTGTGGCAGAGACAGTTGTCCCACTTACGGATGGTACTGTGCCGGGGATAGTTGTTCCACTAACAGATGGTGCTGTTGCAGAGACAGTTGTTCCACTAACTGATGGTCCTGTGGCAGAGACAGTTGTTCCACTAACGGATGGTACTGTGCCAGATATTGTTGAAGTTCCAAATGATATTCTAGGTGGAGATGTTCCACCTGCTGCACCCTTTTGAGTAGTTGATGCCGTAATAGATGGTACTGTGCCTGGGATAGTTGTTCCACTAACAGATGGTACTGTTGCAGAGACAGTTGTTCCACTTACTGATGGTCCTGTGGCAGAGACAGTTGTTCCACTTACAGATGGTCCTGTTGCAAATACTGTTGTTCCACTTACTGATGGTCCTGTGGCAGAGACAGTTGTTCCACTAACCGATGGTCCTGTGGCAGAGACAGTTGTCCCACTTACGGATGGTACTGTGCTAGGGATAGTTGTTCCACTAACAGATGGTACTGTTGCAGAGACAGTTGTTCCACTTACTGATGGTCCTGTAGCAGAGACAGTTGTTCCACTAACCGATGGTCCTGTGGCAGAGACAGTTGTCCCAGTTACGGATGGTACTGTGCCAAGGATAGTTGTTCCACTAACAGATGGTGCTGTTGCAGAGACAGTTGTTCCACTTACTGATGGTCCTGTGGTAGAGACAGTTGTTCCTGTTACAGATGGTCCTGTGGCAGATACTGTCGTTCCACTTACTGATGGGCCTGTGGCTGAGACAGTTGTTCCACTTACAGATGGTACTGTGGCAGATACTGTTGTTCCACTTACTGATGGTCCTGTGGCAGAGACAGTTGTTCCACTTACTGATGGTCCTGTAGCAGAGACAGTTGTTCCACTTACAGATGGTCCTGTGGCAAATACTGTTGTTCCACTAACTGATGGTCCTGTGGCAGAGACAGTTGTTCCACTAACTGATGGTCCTGTGGCAGGGACAGTTGTTCCACTAACGGATGGTACTGTGCCAGATATTGTTGAAGTTCCAAATGATATTCTAGGTGGAGATGTTCCACCTGCTGCACCCTTTTGAGTAGTTGATGCCGTAATAGATGGTACTGTGCCTGGGATAGTTGTTCCACTAACAGATGGTACTGTTGCAGAGACAGTTGTTCCACTTACTGATGGTCCTGTGGCAGAGACAGTTGTTCCACTTACAGATGGTCCTGTTGCAAATACTGTTGTTCCACTTACTGATGGTCCTGTGGCAGAGACAGTTGTTCCACTAACCGATGGTCCTGTTGCAGAGACAGTTGTCCCACTTACGGATGGTACTGTGCTAGGGATAGTTGTTCCACTAACAGATGGTACTGTTGCAGAGACAGTTGTTCCACTTACTGATGGTCCTATAGCAGAGACAGTTGTTCCACTAACCGATGGTCCTGTGGCAGAGACAGTTGTCCCAGTTACGGATGGTACTGTGCCAAGGATAGTTGTTCCACTAACAGATGGTGCTGTTGCAGAGACAGTTGTTCCACTTACTGATGGTCCTGTGGTAGAGACAGTTGTTCCTGTTACAGATGGTCCTGTGGCAGATACTGTCGTTCCACTTACTGATGGGCCTGTGGCAGAGACAGTTGTTCCACTTACAGATGGTACTGTGGCAGATACTGTTGTTCCACTTACTGATGGTCCTGTGGCAGAGACAGTTGTTCCACTTACTGATGGTCCTGTAGCAGAGACAGTTGTCCCGCTTGCGGATGGTACTGTCCTAGGGATAGTTGTTCCACTAACAGATGTTACTGTTGCAGAGACAGTTGTTCCACTTACTGATGGTCCTGTGGCAGAGACAGTTGTTCCACTTACAGATGGTCCTGTGGCAAATACTGTTGTTCCACTTACTGATGGTCCTGTGGCAGAGACAGTTGTTCCACTAACTGATGGTCCTGTGGCAGAGACAGTTGTCCCACTTACGGATGGTACTGTGCCAGGGATAGTTGTTCCACTAACAGATGGTGCTGTTGCAGAGACAGTTGTTCCACTAACTGATGGTCCTGTGGCAGAGACAGTTGTTCCACTAACGGATGGTACTGTGCCAGATATTGTTGAAGTTCCAAATGATATTCTAGGTGGAGATGTTCCACCTGCTGCACCCTTTTGAGTAGTTGATGCCGTAATAGATGGTACTGTGCCTGGGATAGTTGTTCCACTAACAGATGGTACTGTTGCAGAGACAGTTGTTCCACTAACTGATGGTCCTGTGGCAGAGACAGTTGTTCCACTTACAGATGGTCCTGTTGCAAATACTGTTGTTCCACTTACTGATGGTCCTGTGGCAGAGACAGTTGTTCCACTAACCGATGGTCCTGTGGCAGAGACAGTTGTCCCACTTACGGATGGTACTGTGCTAGGGATAGTTGTTCCACTAACAGATGGTACTGTTGCAGAGACAGTTGTTCCACTTACTGATGGTCCTGTAGCAGAGACAGTTGTTCCACTAACCGATGGTCCTGTGGCAGAGACAGTTGTCCCAAGGATAGTTGTTCCACTAACAGATGGTGCTGTTGCAGAGACAGTTGTTCCACTTACTGATGGTCCTGTGGTAGAGACAGTTGTTCCTGTTACAGATGGTCCTGTGGCAGATACTGTCGTTCCACTTACTGATGGGCCTGTGGCTGAGACAGTTGTTCCACTTACAGATGGTACTGTGGCAGATACTGTTGTTCCACTTACTGATGGTCCTGTGGCAGAGACAGTTGTTCCACTTACTGATGGTCCTGTAGCAGAGACAGTTGTTCCACTTACAGATGGTACTGTGGCAGATACTGTTGTTCTACTTACTGATGGTCCTGTGGCAGAGACAGTTGTTCCACTTACTGATGGTCCTGTTGCAGAGACAGTTGTTCCGCTTACGGATGGTACTGTGCTAGGGACAGTTGTTCCACTTACTGATGGTCCTGTGGCAGAGACAGTTGTTCCACTTACAGATGGTCCTGTGGCAAATACTGTTGTTCCACTAACTGATGGTCCTGTGGCAGAGACAGTTGTTCCACTAACTGATGGTCCTGTGGCAGAGACAGTTGTTCCACTAACGGATGGTACTGTGCGAGATATTGTTGAAGTTCCAAATGATATTCTAGGTGGAGATGTTCCACCTGCTGCACCCTTTTGAGTAGTTGATGCCGTAATAGATGGTACTGTGCCTGGGATAGTTGTTCCACTAACAGATGGTACTGTTGCAGAGACAGTTGTTCCACTTACTGATGGTCCTGTGGCAGAGACAGTTGTTCCACTTACAGATGGTCCTGTTGCAAATACTGTTGTTCCACTTACTGATGGTCCTGTGGCAGAGACAGTTGTTCCACTAACCGATGGTCCTGTGGCAGAGACAGTTGTCCCACTTACGGATGGTACTGTGCTAGGGATAGTTGTTCCACTAACAGATGGTACTGTTGCAGAGACAGTTGTTCCACTTACTGATGGTCCTGTAGCAGAGACAGTTGTTCCACTAACCGATGGTCCTGTGGCAGAGACAGTTGTCCCAGTTACGGATGGTACTGTGCCAAGGATAGTTGTTCCACTAACAGATGGTGCTGTTGCAGAGACAGTTGTTCCACTTACTGATGGTCCTGTGGTAGAGACAGTTGTTCCTGTTACAGATGGTCCTGTGGCAGATAATGTCGTTCCACTTACTGATGGGCCTGTGGCAGAGACAGTTGTTCCACTTACAGATGGTACTGTGGCAGATACTGTTGTTCCACTTACTGATGGTCCTGTGGCAGAGACAGTTGTTCCACTTACTGATGGTCCTGTAGCAGAGACAGTTGTCCCGCTTACGGATGGTACTGTCCTAGGGATAGTTGTTCCACTAACAGATGTTACTGTTGCAGAGACAGTTGTTCCACTTACTGATGGTCCTGTGGCAGAGACAGTTGTTCCACTTACAGATGGTCCTGTGGCAAATACTGTTGTTTCACTTACTGATGGTCCTGTGGCAGAGACAGTTGTTCCACTAACTGATGGTCCTGTGGCAGAGACAGTTGTCCCACTTACGGATGGTACTGTGCTAGGGATAGTTGTTCCACTAACAGATGGTACTGTTGCAGAGACAGTTGTTCCACTTACTGATGGTCCTGTGGCAGAGACAGTTGTTCCACTAACCGATGGTCCTGTGGCAGAAACAGTTGTCCCACTTACGGATGGTACTGTGCCAGGGATAGTTGTTCCACTAACAGATGGTGCTGTTGCAGAGACAGTTGTTCCACTTACTGAAGGTGCTGTGGCAGAGACAGTTGTTCCACTTACTGATGGTCCTGTGGTAGAGACAGTTGTTCCACTTACTGATGGTCCTGTGGCAGATACTGTTGTTCCACTTACTGATGGTCCTGTGGCAGAGACAGTTGTTCCACTTACAGATGGTCCTGTGGCAAATACTGTTGTTCCACTTACTGATGGTCCTGTAGCAGAGACAGTTGTTCCACTAAATGATGGTCCTGTGGCAGAGACAGTTGTCGCACTTACGGATGGTACTGTGCTAGGGATAGTTGTTCCACTAACAGATGGTACTGTTGCAGAGACAGTTGTTCCACTTACTGATGGTCCTGTGGCAGAGACAGTTGTTCCACTTACCGATGGTCCTGTGGCAGAGACAGTTGTCCCACTTACGGATGGTACTGTGCCAGGGATAGTTGTTCCACTAACAGATGGTGCTGTTGCAGAGACAGTTGTTCCACTTACTGAAGGTGCTGTGGCAGACACAGTTGTTCCACTTACTGATGGTCCTGTTGCAGAGACAGTTGTTCCTGTTACAGATGGTCCTGTTGCAAATACTGTTGTTCCACTTACTGATGGTCCTGTGGCAGAGACAGTTGTTCCACTAACTGATGGTCCTGTGGCAGAGACAGTTGTCCCACTTACTGATGGTACTGTGCTAGGGATAGTTGTTCCACTTACAGATGGTACTGTTGCAGAGACAGTTGTTCCACTTACTGATGGTCCTGTGGCAGAGACAGTTGTTCCACTAACTGATGGTCCTGTGGTAGAGACAGTTGTTCCACTTACGGATGGTCCTGTTGCAGAAACAGTTGTTCCACTTACGGAAGGTACTGTGCTAGGAATAGTTGTTCCACTAACAGATGGTACTGTTGCAGAGACAGTTGTTCCACTTACTGATGGTCCTGTGGCAGAAACAGTTGTTCCACTAACTGATGGTCCTATGACAGAGACAGTTGTTCCACTTACGGATGGTACTGTGCCAGGGATAGTTGTTCCACTAACAGATGGTACTATTGCAGAGACAGTTGTTCCACTAACCGATGGTCCTGTGGAAGAGACAGTTGTCCCACTTACGGATGGTCCTGTGGCAGAGACAGTTGTTCCACTAACTGATGGTCCTGTGCCAGGGATAGTTGTTCCACTAACAGATGGTACTGTTGCAGAGACAGTTGTTCCACTTACGGATGATACTGTGCTAGGAATAGTTGTTCCACTAACAGATGGTACTGTTGCAGAGACAGTTGTTCCACTTACTGATGGTCCTGTGGCAGAGACAGTTGTTCCACTAACTGATGGTCCTGTGGCAGAAACAGTTGTTCCACTTACGGATGGTACTGTGCCAGGGATAGTTGTTCCACTAACAGATGGTACTATTGCAGAGACAGTTGTTCCACTAACCGATGGTCCTGTGGCAGAGACAGTTGTCCCACTTACGGATGGTCCTGTGGCAGTGATAGTTGTTCCACTTACAGATGGTACTGTGGCAGATACTGTTGTTCCACTTACTGATGGTCCTGTGGCAGAGACAGTTGTTCCACTAACTGATGGTCCTGTGCCAGGGATAGTTTTTCCACTAACAGATGGTACTGTTGCAGAGACAGTTGTTCCACTTACGGATGATACTGTGCTAGGAATAGTTGTTCCACTAACAGATGGTACTGTTGCAGAGACAGTTGTTCCACTAACTGATGGTCCTGTGGCAGAAACAGTTGTTCCACTAACTGATGGTCCTGTGGCAGAGACAGTTGTTCCACTTACGGATGGTACTGTGCCAGGGATAGTTGTTCCACTAACAGATGGTACTATTGCAGAGACAGTTGTTCCACTAACCGATGGTCCTGTGGCAGAGACAGTTGTCCCACTTACGGATGGTCCTGTGGCAGGGATAGTTGTTCCACTTACAGATGGTACTGTGGCAGAGACTGTTGTACCACTTACTGATGGTCCTGTGGCAGAGACAGTTGTTCCACTAACTGATGGTCCTGTGCCAGGGATAGTTGTTCCACTAATAGATGGTACTGTTGCAGAGACAGTTGTTCCACTTACTGATGGTACTGTTGCAGATACTGTTGTTCCACTAACTGACGGTCCTGTGGCTAAGACAGTTGTTGCACTAACTGATGGTCCTGTTGCAGAGACAGTTGTCCCACTTACGGATGGTACTGTGCTAGGAATAGTTGTTCCACTAACAGATGGTACTGTTGCAGAGACAGTTGTTCCACTTACTGATGGTCCTGTGGCAGAGACAGTTGTTCCACTAACTGATGGTCCTGTGGTAGAGACAGTTGTTCCACTTACGGATGGTACTGTGCCAGGGATAGTTGTTCCACTAACAGATGGTACTATTGCAGAGACAGTTGTTCCACTAACAGATGGTCCTGTGGAAGAGACAGTTGTCCCACTTACGGATGTTCCTGTGGCAGGGATAGTTGTTCCACTTACTGATGGTACTGTGGCAGATACTGTTGTTCCACTTACTGATGGTCCTGTGGCAGAGACAGTTGTTCCACTAACTGATGGTCCTGTGCCAGGGATAGTTGTTCCACTAACAGATGGTACTGTTGCAGAGACAGTTGTTCCACTTACGGATGATACTGTGCTAGGAATAGTTGTTCCACTAACAGATGGTACTGTTGCAGAGACAGTTGTTCCACTTACTGATGGTCCTGTGGCAGAGACAGTTGTTCCACTAACTGATGGTCCTGTGGCAGAAACAGTTGTTCCACTTACGGATGGTACTGTGCCAGGGATAGTTGTTCCACTAACAGATGGTACTATTGCAGAGACAGTTGTTCCACTAACCGATGGTCCTGTGGCAGAGACAGTTGTCCCACTTACGGATGGTCCTGTGGCAGGGATAGTTGTTCCACTTACAGATGGTACTGTGGCAGAGACTGTTGTACCACTTACTGATGGTCCTGTGGCAGAGACAGTTGTTCCACTAACTGATGGTCCTGTGCCAGGGATAGTTGTTCCACTAATAGATGGTACTGTTGCAGAGACAGTTGTTCCACTTACTGATGGTACTGTGGCAGATACTGTTGTTCCACTAACTGACGGTCCTGTGGCTAAGACAGTTGTTCCACTAACTGATGGTCCTGTTGCAGAGACAATTGTCCCACTTACGGATGGTACTGTGCTAGGAATAGTTGTTCCAGTTACAGATGGTACTGTTGCAGAGACAGTTGTTTCACTTACTGATGGTCCTGTGGCAGAGACAGTTGTTCCACTAACTGATGGTCCTGTGGTAGAGACAGTTGTTCCACTTACGGATGGTACTGTGCCAGGGATAGTTGTTCCACTAACAGATGGTACTATTGCAGAGACAGTTGTTCCACTAACAGATGGTCCAGTGGAAGAGACAGTTGTCCCACTTACGGATGTTCCTGTGGCAGGGATAGTTGTTCCACTTACTGATGGTACTGTGGCAGATACTGTTGTTCCACTTACTGATGGTCCTGTGGCAGAGACAGTTGTTCCACTAACTGATGGTCCTGTGCCAGGGATAGTTGTTCCACTAACAGATGGTACTGTTGCAGAGACAGTTGTTCCACTTACGGATGATACTGTGCTAGGAATAGTTGTTCCACTAACAGATGGTACTGTTGCAGAGACAGTTGTTTCACTTACTGATGGTCCTGTGGCAGAGACAGTTGTTCCACTAACTGATGGTCCTGTGGCAGACACAGTTGTTCCACTTACGGATGGTACTGTGCCAGGGATAGTTGTTCCACTAACAGATGGTACTATTGCAGAGACAGTTGTTCCACTAACCGATGGTCCTGTGGAAGAGACAGTTGTCCCACTTACGGATGGTCCTGTGGCAGGGATAGTTGTTCCACTTACAGATGGTACTGTGGCAGATACTGTTGTTCCACTTACTGATGGTCCTGTGGCAGAAACAGTTGTTCCACTAACTGATGGTCCTGTGCCAGGGATAGTTGTTCCACTAACAGATGGTACTGTTGCAGAGACAGTTGTTCCACTTACGGATGATACTGTGCTAGGAATAGTTGTTCCACTAACAGATGGTACTGTTGCAGAGACAGTTGTTCCACTTACTGATGGTCCTGTGGCAGAGACAGTTGTTCCACTAACTGATGGTCCTGTGGCAGAAACAGTTGTTCCACTTACGAATGGTACTGTGCCAGGGATAGTTGTTCCACTTACTGATGGTCCTGTGGCAGAGACAGTTGTTCCACTAACTGATGGTCCTGTGGCAGAAACAGTTGTTCCACTTACGGATGGTACTGTGCCAGGGATAGTTGTTCCACTAACAGATGGTACTATTGCAGAGACAGTTGTTCCACTAACCGATGGTCCTGTGGCAGAGACAGTTGTCCCACTTACGGATGGTCCTGTGGCAGTGATAGTTGTTCCACTTACAGATGGTACTGTGGCAGATACTGTTGTTCCACTTACTGATGGTCCTGTGGCAGAGACAGTTGTTCCACTAACTGATGGTCCTGTGCCAGGGATAGTTGTTCCACTTACAGATGGTACTGTTGCAGAGACAGTTGTTCCACTTACGGATGATACTGTGCTAGGAATAGTTGTTCCACTAACAGATGGTACTGTTGCAGAGACAGTTGTTCCACTTATTGATGGTCCTGTGGCAGAAACAGTTGTTCCACTAACTGATGGTCCTGTGGCAGAGACAGTTGTTCCACTTACGGATGGTACTGTGCCAGGGATAGTTGTTCCACTAACAGATGGTACTATTGCAGAGACAGTTGTTCCACTAACCGATGGTCCTGTGGCAGAGACAGTTGTCCCACTTACGGATGGTCCTGTGGCAGGGATAGTTGTTCCACTTACAGATGGTACTGTGGCAGAGACTGTTGTTCCACTTACTGATGGTCCTGTGGCAGAGACAGTTGTTCCACTAACTGATGGTCCTGTGCCAGGGATAGTTGTTCCACTAATAGATGGTACTGTTGCAGAGACAGTTGTTCCACTTACTGATGGTACTGTGGCAGATACTGTTGTTCCACTAACTGACGGTCCTGTGGCTAAGACAGTTGTTCCACTAACTGATGGTCCTGTTGCAGAGACAGTTGTCCCACTTACGGATGGTACTGTGCTAGAAATAGTTGTTCCACTTACAGATGGTACTGTTGCAGAGACAGTTGTTCCACTTACTGATGGTCCTGTGGCAGAGACAGTTGTTCCACTAACTGATGGTCCTGTGGCAGAGACAGTTGTTCCACTTACGGATGGTACTGTGCCAGGGATAGTTGTTCCACTAACAGATGGTACTATTGCAGAGACAGTTGTTCCACTAACCGATGGTCCTGTGGCAGAGACAGTTGTCCCACTTACAGATGGTCCTGTGGCAGGGATAGTTGTTCCACTTACAGTTGGTACTGTGGCAGATACTGTTGTTCCACTTACTGATGGTCCTGTGGCAGAGACAGTTGTTCCACTAACTGATGGTCCTGTACCAGGGATAGTTGTTCCACTGACAGATGGTACTGTTGCAGAGACAGTTGTTCCACTTACTGATGGTACTGTGGCAGATACTGTTGTTCCACTAACTGACGGTCCTGTGGCTAAGACAGTTGTTCCACTTACAGTTGGTACTGTTGCAGATATTGTAGTACCTGAAAAGAAGAGAAAAAAATAACATTGTTAGAAATTGTACTTCATCCTGTAATTCGAATTTTATATCGATCACCTGACTATATTGCAAATACTGGGTACGCATACAAAGTCGTTTTAGAATTGTATATTGTAAAATGTAAAGCTTAAGGCTCGTGTTTTTTTTAATTTATTTTATCACAAACAGTAGAATTTTATTACATAATCTGAAAGATGAAACCTTGAACTTTACAAGAAAAATACTCCCAATGCTGGGAAAAATCTGTTAAGAAAGTATCAGTTCATTATGTAAAGCCATTTTTATAGCATTTTTCAACTAAAATAGAATTTGCAGATAAATGATTGCATCCAAGGCATAAATCTTGCTACATAAAAGAACCAAAAAGTTCATTTTTTTTCAATTTTATTAATGAAAAGATATTATTTAAACCTATGTGTTCAAAATTTTTGTAAAACTACAAAATCACAATTTGTGACAAAACTTGGAACTTGCTACTCAAATAAGTGATTTAAAAATCACTTATTTCAATAAGTCCCCTGACTGCTTACACAGATATTGTTGTTCACAATTATACATTTTAATTGTATAGAATCACTTGAAAATAGAAGATGTAATTAGCATAATTGATAATGGGACACATCTCCTTGTATGTTAATTCTCCAATGGATATTGTCACACTAAAAGCTGGAAATACTTGAGTTTTTGCTAATTATTTGGGTTTTGCCCATTTTTCTTTTCCTCTACTGATGAAATATCAAACAAATGATAATTTAATAACACAAATTAAATTGATTGAACACCTATGAGTATGTTAAAAGTTTTATGTGAAATAGAAGGAAAGTAACTTGGGACAAAAACTGCATAAAAGTAATGATAAAATTTATAGAATCAATTTTGTAAGTGTTCAGAACAGTTTAATAGACTCTAGTAAGTACATACAAATGTTGTATTTGGATAACAAAAAAATTGCAATCCTCAAAATAAAGCATGTAAGTAGGTAAAAAGTGTTCGTGGTCTTACATTGTTCTATTGATTTTAACTGTTGTAAATATTACCATGGGAGATAATAAGAATTACAGAGGACCAGATGTATCTCTTTGATTTCACTAATCTTTACATGCAGGTTGTTATTTTATGTATGTCAAACACTATATTATTTATATGTTCAGATGTTGAAATTATTGACTTTGAATAAGCATTGTAAACTGAAAACAGGTTTACATAAAGGCACTGGCGAGTATAATAGTAACTTGTCAATGGGCCAATGCTACATTAAGGGAAATACAAAAACTTAAAATAAAATTTTGGAGTCATTTATGTTTTTCATGTTAAAAAAAATCTTACTTTCTGTAGAATGGGGGCGAGTGATATCAGATAGACATGTAGTGGTTAATTTATGTTATTTTTTTTTTTATAGAAAACAGCTTTTTCTACTTTAGTAAAAACAAGTTGGCTATAAATGTAAGCAAGGAAAAACTAACTATTCATGAATTCTTTTCAAAATATTTTGAAACAAAGGGGGTTACTTTATTTCTGAAAATTGTGTATTTGGTCTTTTTAACCTCCATATGATAAGTTATCTCACTTTTTGATAGGACTGTTCTAAAATCTGTAAATACATTATCACAATAGGTTTGTATTAGAATCTTATCATATCAACCTTTTCATGTTCTATTTATAATTCAGGAATAATTGATACAGTACTTTCACAGAAAATAATTTGTTTTTAACAGGCAAAAAATGGTGTTTAGCCACCCCCTCCCCAATCATCTTAAAGCAACCAAACTTCATTTTCTAAATACTGTGTGTTTATTATTTCTATGTAGTCTGCTTTTTATTAATTTTCAAGTAGACCAAATTTTAATATCTGGTAGAATTTTTATTTTGCAAAAAGTGTGTCATTTATTTTTTTGCCTTTGCTCAAATTTGTTGCCAACCAATAACACCATGATTTTTAATTGTCCATACCCACCGAGATATTTTAAAAGAATTATTTAATTTAATGTATTCTCTTGTATAATCTGAGTAAAACCCCACTTCCAGTGTTCATTTTTAATAAGTCACTGTTTGCTTTATTGAATCTGGAATTTTATCAATTTTTCAGGTTTAAAAAAAAGGGGGGATAGTAGATTGGAAATATTTTTTTTAATATTCAAATGCAAAGCAAAACCTGTTATATGGTAGCAAGTAAGACTTGAATTATTGTAAAAAAAGCAAAAAGAAAGAAATAAAAGTGTTATCTTAGTATATACAACCCTATGGCATTTTTTAGAAAATAGGAAATTTGCAAAATTGATAAATTTACAGAGTTATCTACCCTTAGGTAACTTCAATTTTTTTTGGGGCAGATATGGCTATGAAAAGGTCTTTGTATTATATTTTACAATTGATGCCACTTTTGTTGATGATATGTTTATAAATGCATTAAATATTGTTTAAAAATATGCTTACTTTGTGTATTTTCTATTGGTTTTCATCCGAAAATTTCAAAATTTCAATATCAATATTTAAGAATCAGAAATAAAAAGCTCCTAATTGTAACTGAAGTAGGTTGATATCCATTTAAAAAAAAGAAAATGGGGTCCAATTGTCAACGAGACAAATATTCAGCAAAGTTTAAATAACGGTGATAAAAGCTATTGTAGGTCATCGTACGGCCTTACATTGTGAGAAAGAAAAAACATACCGTACAATATGATTTACAAAAAAAAACAAATATGACAAACACTAATCAACGACAACCACTGAATGTCAAGCTCCTGGCTTGGGTCAGGCACGTAGATAATGTGATCACTCATCCTTCCTCTAACCGTGGCATGGGATAGTGTTACAGAACAACTTAAGTACAAAAGGTAAAAAAAAATAGTTTCTAATAGCTCAACTCATTAATTTTGAAAGTCAAAAATAAACCAACTTACTTAAAAACAGTAGACACAAAGCAACGATACAATAGTAATAGAAGTTACAGAAAGCTAGTTCATATTTCATCCAGTTATAATATCTCCATGCATCGCGGCAAGTGTAAAAAATTGAAATTATAAACTTTTAACTTCACAGAATCTATACAACAAGAAATAATCAAGACATGTCAAACATACTCTCTTTGTCAAATTGTGACAATCTCGTCGAACCACTTCTCTAAACCAATATACGTTTGTCCTGAATATTCACGAAATAGTTGTGTTAGACATAAAACAATCAATCACATGTTTTGCATTGGACACGTTGTCAGAAAAAAAAATTTAATGTCGATTTACAATTACTAAACGTCCACTCCAAATCACAATCGCTTTCCTTGAGCCGAACTAAGTCGTTGACTCTTAGGTCTTAAATCTATAGGCGTAATTGGTTGATTATATAGGGAAACACTGAAGCATGACTGGAGCGGGCCCCTTTCTTATGTCAGTCAGCGCCCCCTCCCAATATGAAAAGTTCTGGATCCGCCACTGATATCATTTGCTTCACTCAAAGAAGCTACGTAGATAGATTTTAAAATACATACCGACAAAACAAGCATGAAGCTCAACGTCTACATGGTATGGTTCATTTGGATTGTTTTTAGTCAAAAATGTAATAATAACTTTGTCTGCGTATGTATCAGCTGGGAATATGGCAACCTCGTCTCCGTCATACACCTGAACAATAAAACATCAGTGCCATATCAGTACAGGTTTTTTAAATGTTCTAATATAATTACACCAAGATGTCGTTAAATGAAATAGGAAAGCCTGCATTTACCATGTTTTTCAATAACATATAATAAAACCGCTGAAAGAAACCCCCTTTCCTAAATTATTGCAAACTACCATTCTGCGTTGACTATAATATCTTGTAAATTATATACATCTATTCGTGCTTACGCGTACATATATATATTTCTCATATATACATATAAGCTGGATATATATATTGATTATGGTTTGAAATAAACTTTAAAGACTTGTATATTTTTCATATTCACCTCTAAAAAATTATATGTAGATAAAGGCAGATGTGGTGTGAGTGCCAATGAGACAACTCTCCATCCAAATAACAATTTAAAAAAGTAAACCATTATAGGTTAAAGTACGGCCTTCAACACGGAGCCTTGGCTCACATGTGTATGGTAAGCTGTATTCAAAATTTTAAACTTATATCAAAATTTGTACTCGTTCTTGTCATGTTTGGTGTTTGTCGAGTCAATTACTTTTACTTTTTACTATTTGATATACCATTCCCTCGACCAGACATTTATTCATTGATATGTTTTATTTAGTTATTTTGCAGAAAGATAACCTTTTGTTTTGCATCATTTGTGCAAATGCTAGAATGAAAATGCACATTTCACATCATATATTATGTGAATATACATTTATAAGGATATAGAGTTTGTTTTGGTGTTAAATTGCTTACAGGTCCTATCTGCCGAGGACTATCGTCGTCAAAATTTTGAACGCTAACAATATATGTAGCCACGTTGCTTTCATCAGAGAGCGGCACAATATCTATGTTTCCTAATTCTGGTCTTGCATCTAATGTTATAGTTATTGATGGATTTTGACCTGGTACGTCCGGTATAATTAATAAATCTCCTCCTGGTCGGATCTCCTCTATATCATTTTGTGTTGGAATGTTTGATGTGATACTTCCTGGAGGAATCAATGCTGGGTCATCCATACCTTCAACTGTATCACATGGTAATATCGTAGTCTCTATAAAAACAAATCAAAATTAGTGTATCACACGGTAATATCGTAGTCTCTATAAAGCATATCAATATAAGTGTATCACACGGTAATATCGTAATCTCTATAAAACAAATCAATATTAGTGTATCACACGGTAATATCGTAGTCTCTATAAAACAAATCAATATAAGTGTATCACACGGTAATATCGTAGTCTCTATGAGTATAAAACAAATCAATATCAGTGTATCACACGGTAATATCGTAGTCTCTATAAAACAAATCAATATAAGTGTATCACACGGTAATATCGTTATCTCTATAAAACAAATCAATATTAGTGTATCACACGGTAATATCGTAGTCTTTATAAAACAAATCAATATAAGTGTATCACACGGTAATATCGTAATCTCTATAATCTTTTTAAGGCATTCAAATGGATAAAACCAGAGGATTCCGAAAATTTGACAAAAATTCCAAAACATGACAAGCAGACATCCTTAAGTCTAATAAATAGCATATTTAATTTCCACCACGTAGCAGAATTCCTACCAGACCATATCAGGAATTATCATGGATTCAACCTCGAATTTTTTAATTCCTATTATATTTTGGACGTAGTAGGGAAAACTTCAGTTTTCCTCGCATGATTTTTCATTTTTCAACAACAACATTCCTGGGATTGGTAACGGAATATATTTTTTTTATGCCAGAAAATTTTCTTACAGGATTGTTTTCTTATTTAAGTAGGATTGTTATCTTGATTGTAATTGGTTAGTATAACTTTGTGATTTGTGTTTAATTATATGCTTTATATGGGCCCTTTAATTAGCAATGAAGACATTGTGTCATTGTCAATCATACCATATCTTCTTTTTTATATTTGCTTATGACAATTATTCGGCCATCAAATGTGAGCTTAACAATTGCACGAGGCAAAGAGAATCATTCAAATGTTAAACTAAAAAAAGGCACGCCATTTTAATACAATTGACAATTTAAATAGGCAACATTTAGAGCACAGTGTGTTCTGTAGATGAACGTATATGCCATTATGTAGATTATTTTCAAAAGCAGTATGTTATGTCATTTATGAAAAATACTACACCTTTCATTAATATCATTGAGAAGTTAAAATTTGAGACAAAAAGCCTTTTTGTTTCGTATGATATACACAAATGTTTATAAAATCTTCCTCAAGCTAATTTTTCATGTGCAGATGAAGAAGCCTACGACAATTTTGACAAATTTTAAGTAAATTCTCCGTCGGTCAATGCTTTAATTATATTGTTAAAATTCATGTCAGAAAACAATATATTTGAAATTAATTGGAAAACATATAAATAAATGATAGGGACAGCATTTGGGTCAGTCCCTTCGTCGAAAATCTGTGACCATCAATATATAACAAAACAGTTTCAGTAACAGATAGTCCAGAAGAAGAAATTGTCGTACCTGGAAATATTATTCCGGTAGCCGTTGGTATTGTGGATAATATGCTGGTTTGCCCTGGAACAGTTGTTCTAAATGTCATTTGTGAAGGAATAGACCCAGCTGCTGCACCTCTAGTTGTTATTACAGGTGTTGATACTGTTGTTGGCGCTGAACCAGTAACCGACGGGCCCGGTGCTGTGGGTGGTAAACCAGGTGTCGTTTGGGTACCAGATGTGGATATTGAAGCTGAAAATACATCATATAGATTGTCCATATTGTTAGACAGACATAAAAACTATTTTTCATAGCATCAGATATTTCTATTACCTAACATTTATTTTGTCTCAAACAAAACTCGTATGTTCGTCATAACTGTTCCTGTTGGATCCATGGTTGAGTGTCATCATTTATGTCTCTGGTGCACAACCCACATCCCCTTTTTATTCATATCCAGCATAGAAATACTAAAAACACTAGAAATTACCTATAGGGGGCATGGTAGTATTTTGTGGCTCATAAGGGATAATGATAGTCTTTTTAGAGTTTTCACCACTTTCTAACACTGCCAAAACTTCTACGTCTGCTCAGAAGTTAACCAAAGTACTTTCATTATACTATTCAGAAATGGATTTGAATATGCATCATGGACGTTTACTTTTTTATATCTTTAAAAATAAAAATAAAGCCACTAGTGCTTTTAGGTTATTTTATCATGCAGAACATACAAAATTTAAAAAAATCCCAAAAATCATTTTCACCCGTATGTATTTTTTCACCTGATTCATACTTCAGTTTGGGAAAGTATGTTCAGTTGATACTGTATTTTTTGTCCAATCACAATGTTCAGTTACATTTACTTACAAATTAGCAACCTAAATTCTGGAATGCAAATACTACCGTGCTACCTATATGTACCTCTTACATGTAAGTATACTAAGTAAAACGTCCACCTGATCACGATTGCATTAAAAACGGACACGCAAGTGGAACGATAACAACTGTCCACACTTTGTTGAAAGATTTTAATCCGACGTTCATAGTGCTATGTATACTCAAATACACGTGTTTGTGTTTGGCTGTATTTAAGGTTTAAAAAGATAAAAATGTTCTATGACTGGTTAGATATCTTTCACACTGGTATTTGGTAAAACATTTGTATTGATGTGTGCATGCGCCTCGGGCATGAACCGTCGAATTTCGTATGTATTTCTTAAAGTAAAGAATAATTAATAGCTAGCCTATTATTTTCTTCTTCTTCTTCTTCGGAGGTCCACCCTATTTGCAGGGTGACCGCATTAAAAATATCCTAGTTTAAGATAATTATTTTTAAAAATGCATATTTTTTTTTATAAAATATTAAAAATTTGTTAGGTTTAAGTATGTAACTTTGTTTTAGTAAAACAAAAAGAATAAGGATAAAAGGTAAAAACTTATATTTACACTGTACAGATCATACTGCCATAAGCTTAAAACACTGATTAGATTTTAAAATAAAAAAAAAATAGATAAAACTTAAAATTAATAAGTTTAAAAAGTACACTTGTTAAAAGACTTATCACTTATTTAATGTCCTTTCTCTTAATCATACGACATAACAAAACCATTAGAAATAAGAATATAGTGACGGCATATAATAATGTTATTGTAATATCGAATTGATAAGAGCAAGAATACATTGATTAAGTGAGAATTATATATATATATATATATATATATATGTCGTGTACATTTTAGTATTTTGTACAGGTTATTACTTGTACAAAAACTTTGTATGAGTAATTACCTGTACAAATATAATTGTACCAGTAAGTACTTGTACAATTTTTGATGAGAAAAAGTTAATAACTTGTACAACACAATATCTTTGAGTTGTATGTGCTTCTACTTTGATCTATTAGGTTAAATCTATAATTCCAATATATGATATTACATTTGCAACTTTTTTTCATGATTTATTTTCGAAATGAATTGTGGAAGGGTTTTATTTTATTTTTGCTTTTAACTACTCTGTCACTTTGTACTAGTAGTCAGTATTTAAGTAGCAACAAGCTGTTAAGCTAAATTTGCGCAATGTCTCATGCTAGGTTATGTTGTTACTCTGCGTTCCGTCGTCTGAATAATAATACTAATATAAAAAAGAAGATGTGATATAATTGCCAATGAGACAACTCTCCTCAAGAACCAAAATGACCGTGATAGAAAGAACTATTGGTCACCACACGGTCTTTAACAATGAACAAAGCCCATTCCGCAAAGTCAGATTAAAAAGGCCCTGAAATGGCAAATGTAAAACAATTCAAACGAGAAAACTAACGGCCTTATTCATATACAAAAATGAATGAAAAAAATTGTAACACATTGACAAGCGACAACCATTGAATGACAAGCTTGGTACCGGCACATACATAATTTGGCCAGGGTTAAACATGTTAGCAGGATCCCAACCCTCCCCTAACCTGGGACAGTGGTGTAACATTACAACATAGGGAACGAACTATGAAAATCAATTGAAAGAGGCTTAACTCATCCGATGGATACAATCAGCAATACTACACAGAGTGGACATGGCTGGGTACCTGTATATCCCATACAACAACAAAAATAAATACCCACTAAGTACAGAATACACGTTTGAAAAAAAAAAAGAAAAACAAACTTAATATAGATTTCAGAAATACATACTCTCTATGATAAGAAAAAAATTGTAAGGGTTCTACGGAACATAGTGTCTCGCCCACTTTTTATGTCAATGGCAGGCTCAGCAAAAATGAGTAAAAAAAACAATAAAAATATTCCTTTCGATACTATCTTTTGATTGCAAGTAGCTTCTGTCCATGGTAAAAATCTAGGATAGTTTAAGAAAGTTTTAAAAAAAATTAACCACAGAATGAATGTAAGTCCCTTTATAAGTAAAATACGGAAAAATGTAACAAATTTACTTATGGATAATATCTTAATATCATAAACAAGCTTCTGTCTATTTCTGGTAGAAATCCACGACAGTTTAAGAAAGTAATTAATTTTTTAAAAGTCCATTTACAAGTAAAATACGGAAAAACAGGAATTTAATTATTACAAGATTTACTTCTGGATACTATCTCATGATGATAAACAAACAAATAAATAAATACGAGAAAACAGTAAAAGAAAAATAATACCAACAATCCCAGACTTACTAACTCAAAGAAAGGTGTTTTTCAATGAAACATTTTGTTTAAAGCAAAAGTAGAAGCACATACAACTCAAAGATATTGTGTTGTACAAGTTATTTTTTTTTCTCAATAAAAATGTACAAGTTATTATCTTTTTCTCAACAAAATTTGTACAAGTAATTACTGGTACAATTATATTTGTACAGGTAATTACTTGTATGATGGCATCATACAAGTAATTACTCATACAAAGTTTTTGTACAAGTAATAACCTGTACAAAATAATAAAATGTACACGACATATATATAAGTAATTCTTTATATAAGTAATTCTTATTTAGATATAGGAAGATGTGGTGTGAGTGCCAATGAGACAACTCTCCATACAAATAACAATTTAAAAAGTAAACCATTATAGGTTAAAGTACGGCCTTCAACACGGAGCCTTGGCTCACACCGAACAACAAGCTATAAAGGGCCCCAAAATTACTAGTGTAAAACCATTCAAACGGGAAAACCAACGGTCTAATCTATATAAACAAAACGAGAAACGAGAAACACGTATATATTACATAAACAAACGACAACTACTGTACATCAGATTCCTGACTTAGGACAGGTGCAAACATTTGCAGCGGGATTAAACGTTTTAATGGATCCAAACCTTCTCCCTTTTTCTGAAACAATAGCATAACATCACAACAAAAAAAAACATACGATAAAATATCAATTGGCAGACTTAACTCAATCAAAAAACGTATGATTAAACAATGAACGAATAAATTTGATCTGCGATATCTGAATACAAATGCACAGTTAATTAAATATTAGACAAACATACATGACCAAAAAGCTAACAAACAAATTCAAACACAGGACATGACTGAGAAATATTTAACCAATCAATGTTCACTTTAGAAAAAAACCGGTTTTTTTATAATCTTGAAGTTTATACAAATGTTGTAAGAATAAGTGAAAAATTGAAGATATTACAAATAATCAAAGCTGGTGTACAGACAAGATCCATATAAATAAAAAATAACAAAAAAGCATTATAAACAGTATCAACAGGTCGAATTAACAAGAAAATACGATTTGAGAGTACTCGCAGTTACTGACAGCTAGTTAAAAGCCAAAACCAATTAATAATAAAAAATCATGCACCAGAGACTAAAATCGACTAAAACACATCACAGGGATTTAGTATTTTAACGTCATTAATAGTCAAAGAAGACATGACTTGTGCAATGCCAAAAATAAATGTATAGACAGGTAGTAGTATAGTGAAGAGCGACTTCTATAGAAATAAAAGTTAACGTGTCTGTGTCTATTTAAATTGGATTACAAATTAAAGAATACTATTTACCTGTCGTTAGTGTTTGAACAGCTGCAGTAGTACCAGATGCTGTTGCTCCAACCGCTGCAGTGGTACCAGTCGCTGTTGCTCCTACCGCTGCAGTAGTACCAGTTGCTGTTGCTCCAACCGATACTGATGTTCCAGGTGACACTGACATGATAATAATAATAAAATAAATCAATAACAATCAGATATCACACACAATCAAATATAATAAGACATACAATCTTCATGCTCTTCTATTTCATTTTCAGTTTATTTGCTATTACAAGCTATTGAAGAAAGAATTACAAGGCCGGTATGTATTTTACCTTTTTTTTAAATTTTATTTAAATTAGAATATTGTTTTTGGTGGGTTTTTTTCAAAATGCAAGTGCAAGCCCGAACGTGCCTTAACTTTTGTGTGTAAGTTTTTCTTAATTTGTAGCAAATTTGCTGAAGCCATTTTTCTACAGTACGTCATGTTTGGTGATTTTTTTTTCTCACTTAGTATTTAAACCAAAGGCTGAAAAACCACAAAGTTGTTGAGTGTAGTTGTTGTAAATTTTTTTTTAAAAGATTTATTCTGGGCACCTGTAAAAAAGAGCAAAATTATTTTAGTGATTTTGTAAAATCCTTTATTTTTTAAAATTTACTGTTCTCGATATCCCTATAGCAGAAGAGTCGGGATCCCAGCATTGGAAGAACAACGCTTTGCTTCAGCAAATTTGCAGATTTAACATTATTGTGTTGATATTTAGAGTAACTTCGTATAAATACAGAACAAACAAAATTTTTCAAAAGACCAAAAAATTTAAAAAATATATTTTAACAAAAAACGCATTTGAATAACAGGTCGAATAACGGATGCTCATAAACCCTATTGACCGTCATTAACTATTGTCATATAAATTGATCACCAGATGTAACAAATTGAATCTTCATATTAAGTTAATACGAAACATTGAACAATAAACTTGTGGAAAAGATGGTATACCACAAACATGAGGTGCAAAAATTTGTATACCATATACATATATATAAATATAGTCTTCTCAACTAATATACACAATGTTATGTCCTAACGGACCATAACATTTTATCCATGAAACATGCTTCACCTTTTTAATTGTCAAATGCAATTGACACGTTTGATAAAACTATGCTAATAAACAAAACAAAATAAGGCACATACCAGTGACAGTTCCTGTAAGGGGTGGTCCTGAAACAGAGACAGTCGTTCCACTAACTGATGGTCCAGTACTAGGGACAGTTGTTCCTGTAAGGGATGGTCCTGAAACAGAAACAGTCGTTCCACTAACAGAAGGCCCAGTACTAGCAACAGTTGTTGCACTTACGGATGGTCCTACATTAGTAATAGTTGGTCCTGTAACAGATGGTCCACTTACAGCAGGTACTGTGGCAGAAACAGTTGTTCCACTTACTGATGGTCCAGTGGCAGAAACAGTTGTTCCACTTACTGATGGTCCTGTGGCAGAGACAGTTGTTCCACTAACGGATGGTACTGTGCCAGGGATAGTTGTTCCACTTACAGATGGTACTGTGCCAGATATTGTTGAAGTTCCAAATGATATTCTAGGTGGAGATGTTCCACCTGCTGCACCCTTTTGAGTAGTTGATGCCGTAATAGATGGTACTGTACCTGGGATAGTTGTTCCACTGATGGATGGTACTGTGCCTGGGATAGTTGTTCCACTGACTGATGGTCCTGTGGCAGATACAGTTGTTCCACTTACAGATGGTCCAGTTGCAGAAACAGTTGTTCCGCTAACTGATGGTCCTGTGGCTGAGACAGTTATTCCGCTAACTGATGGTACTGTGGCAGAGACAGTTGTTCCACTTACAGCAGGTACTGTGGTAGAGACAGTTGTTCCACTTACTGATGGTCCAGTGGCAGAAACAGTTGTTCCACTTACTGATGGTCCTGTGGCAGAGACAGTTGTTCCACTAACAGATGGTACTGTGCCAGGGATAGTTGTTCCACTTACAGATGGTACTGTGCCAGATATTGTTGAAGTTCCAAATGATATTCTAGGTGGAGATGTTCCACCTGCTGCACCCTTTTGAGTAGTTGATGCCGTAATAGATGGTACTGTGCCTGGGATAGTTGTTCCACTGACTGATGGTCCTGTAGCAGATACAGTTGTTCCACTTACAGATGGTCCAGTTGTAGAAACAGTTGTTCCGCTAACTGATGGTCCTGTGGCTGAGACAGTTGTTCCGCTTACTGATGGTACTGTGGCAGGGACAGTTGTTCCACTCACAGCAGGTACTGTGGCAGAGACAGTTGTTCCACTAACTGATGGTCCAGTGGCAGAAACAGTTGTTCCACTTACTGATGGTCCTGTGGCAGATACAGTTGTTCCACTTACTGATGGTCCTGTGGCAGAGACAGTTGTTCCACTTACAGATGGTCCAGTTGCAGAAACAGTTGTTCCGCTAACTGATGGTCCTGTGGCTGAGACAGTTGTTCTGCTAACTGATGGTACTGTGGCAGAGACAGTTGTTCCACTTACTGATGGTCCTGTGGCAGAGACAGTTGTTCCACTAACAGATGGTACTGTGCCAGGGATAGTTGTTCCACTTACAGGTGGTACTGTGCCAGATATTGTTGAAGTTCCAAATGATATTCTAGGAGGAGATGTTCCACCTGCTGCACCTTTTTGAGTAGTTGATGCCGTAATAGATGGTACTGTGCCTGGGATAGTTGTTCCACTGATGGATGGTCCTGTGCCTGGGATAGTTGTTCCACTGACTGATGGTCCTGTGGCAGATACAGTTGTTCCACTGACAGATGGTCCAGTTGCAGGACCAGTTGTTCCGCTAACTGATGGTCCTGTGGCTGAGACAGTTGTTCCGCTAACTGATGATACTGTGGCAGAAACAGTTGTTCCACTTACTGATGGTCCTGTGGCAGAGACAGTTGTTCCACTTACTGATGGTCCTGTGGCAGAGACAGTTGTTCCACTAACGGATGGTACTGTGCCAGGGATAGTTGTTCCACTTACAGATGGTACTGTGCCAGATATTGTTGAAGTTCCAAATGATATTCTAGGTGGAGATGTTCCACCTGCTGCACCCTTTTGGGTAGTTGATGCCGTAATAGATGGTACTGTGCCTGGGATAGTTGTTCCACTGATGGATGGTCCTGTGCCTGGGATAGTTGTTCCACTGACTGATGGTCCTGTGCCAGGGACAGTTGTTCCACTGACGGATGGTCCAACACTAGGAATAGTTGTTCCTGTAACAGTTAATTCTGAAACAGATACTGTTGTTTTTTTAACTGATGGTACTGTTGCAGAGACAGTTGTTCCACTTACAGATGGTCCTGTGGCAGAGAGAGTTGTTCCACTAACTGATGGTCCTGTGGCTGAAACAGTTGTTCCACTCACTGATGGTCCTGTGGCAGATACAGTTGTTCCACTTACAGATGGTCCAGTTGCAGAAACAGTTGTTCCGCTAACTGATGGTCCTGTGGCTGAGACAGTTGTTCCGCTAACTGATGGTACTGTGGCAGATACAGTTGTTCCACTTACAGATGGTCCAGTTGCAGAAACAGTTGTTCCGCTAACTGGTGGTCCTGTGGCTGAGACAGTTGTTCCGCTAACTGATGGTACTGTGGCAGAGACAGTTGTTCCACTTATAGCAGGTACTGTGGCAGAGACAGTTGTTCCACTTACTGATGGTCCTGTGGCAGAGACAGTTGTTCCACTAACAGATGGAACTGTGCCAGGGATAGTTGTTCCACTTACAGATGGTACTGTGCCAGATATTGTTGAAGTTCCAAATGATATTCTAGGTGGAGATGTTCCACCTGCTGCACCCTTTTGAGTAGTTGATGCCGTAATAGATGGTACAGTGCCTGGGATAGTTGTTCCACTGATGGATGGTCCTGTGCCTGGGATAGTTGTTCCACTGACTGATGGTCCTGTAGCAGATACAGTTGTTCCACTTACAGATGGTCTAGTTGCAGAAACAGTTGTTCCGCTAACTGATGGTCCTGTGGCTGAGACAGTTGTTCCGCTAACTGATGGTACTGTGGCAGGGATAGTTGTTCCACTCACAGCAGGTACTGTGGCAGAGACAGTTGTTCCACTAACTGATGGTCCAGTGGCAGAAACAGTTGTTCCACTTACTGATGGTCCTGTGGCAGATACAGTTGTTCCACTAACTGATGGTCCTGTGGCAGATACAGTTGTTCCACTTACAGATGGTCCAGTTGCAGAAACAGTTGTTCCGCTAACTGATGGTCCTGTGGCTGAGACAGTTGTTCCGCTAACTGATGGTACTGTGGCAGAGACAGTTGTTCCAGTAACTGATGGTCCAGGGGTAGAAACAGTTGTTCCACTTACTGATGGTCCTGTGGCAGAGACAGTTGTTCCACTAACGGATGGTACTGTGCCAGGGATAGTTGTTTCACTTACAGATGGTACTGTGGCAGAAAGAGTTGTTCCACTAACTGATGGTCCTGTGGCTGAAACAGTTGTTCCACTCACTGATGGTCTCGTGGCAGATACAGTTGTTCCACTTACAGATGGTCCAGTTGCAGAAACAGTTGTTCCGCTAACTGATGGTCCTGTGGCTGGGACAGTGGTTCCGCTAACTGATGGTACTGTTGCAGAAACAGTTGTTCCACTTACTGATGGTCCTGTGGCAGAGACAGTTGTTCCACTAACAGATGGTACTGTGCCAGGGATAGTTGTTCCACTTACAGATGGTACTGTGCCAGATATTGTTGAAGTTCCAAATGATATTGTAGGTGGAGATGTTCCACCTGCTGCACCCTTTTGAGTAGTTGATGCCGTAATAGATGGTACTGTGCCTGGGATAGTTGTTCCACTGATGGATGGTCCTGTGCCTGGGATAGTTGTTCCACTGACTGATGGTCCTGTGGCAGATACAGTTGTTCCACTTACAGATGGTCCAGTTGCAGAAACAGTTGTTCCGCTAACTGATGGTCCTGTGGCTGAGACAGTTGTTCCGCTAACTGATGGTACTGTGGCAGAAACAGTTGTTCCACTTACTGATGGTCCTGTGGCAGAGACAGTTGTTCCACTTACTGATGGTCCTGTGGCAGAGACAGTTGTTCCACTAACGGATGGTACTGTGCCAGGGATAGTTGTTCCACTTACAGATGGTACGGTGCCAGATATTGTTGAAGTTCCAAATGATATTCTAGGTGGAGATGTTCCACCTGCTGCACCCTTTTGAGTAGTTGATGCCGTAATAGATGGTACTGTGCCTGGGATAGTTGTTCCACTGATGGATGGTCCTGTGCCTGGGATAGTTGTTCCACTGACTGATGGTCCTGTGCCAGGGACAGTTGTTCCACTGACGGATGGTCCAACACTAGGAATAGTTGTTCCTGTAACAGTTGGTCCTGAAACAGATACTGTTGTTTCACTAACTGATGGTCCTGTGGCAGATACAGTTGTTCCACTCACAGATGGTCCAGTTGCAAAAACAGTTGTTCCGCTAACTGATGGTCCTGTGGCTGAGACAGTTGTTCCGCTAACTGATGGTACTGTGGCAGAGACAGTTGTTCCACTAACTGATGGTCCAGGGGTAGAAACAGTTGTTCCACTTACTGATGGTCCTGTGGCAGAGACAGTTGTTCCACTTACTGATGGTCCTTTGGATGAGACAGTTGTTCCACTAACGGATGGTACTGTGCCAGGGATAGTTGTTCCACTTACAGATGGTAGTGTGGCAGAGAGAGTTGTTCCACTAACTGATGGTCCCGTGGCTAAAACAGTTGTTCCACTCACTGATGGTCCTGTGGCAGATACAGTTGTTCCACTTACAGATGGTCCAGTTGCAGAAACAGTTGTTCCGCTAACTGATGGTCCTGTGGCTGAGACAGTTGTTCCGCTAACTGATGGTACTGTGGCAGAGACAGTTGTTCCACTTACTGATGGTCCTGTGGCAGAAACAGTTGTTCCACTAACAGATGGTACTGTGCCAGGGATAGTTGTTCCACTTACAGATGGTGCTGTGCCAGATATTGTTGAAGTTCCAAATGATATTGTAGGTGGAGATGTTCCACCTGCTGCACCCTTTTGAGTAGTTGATGCCGTAATAGATGGTACTGTGCCTGGGATAGTTGTTCCACTGATGGATGGTCCTGTGCCTGGGATAGTTGTTCCACTGACTGATGGTCCTGTGGCAGATACAGTTGTTCCACTTACAGATGGTCCAGTTGCAGAAACAGTTGTTCCGCTAACTGATGGTCCTGTGGCTGAGACAGTTGTTCCGCTAACTGATGGTACTGTGGCAGAAACAGTTGTTCCACTTACTGATGGTCCTGTGGCAGAGACAGTTGTTCCACTTACTGATGGTCCTGTGGCAGAGACAGTTGTTCCACTAACGGATGGTACTGTGCCAGGGATAGTTGTTCCACTTACAGATGGTACTGTGCCAGATATTGTTGAAGTTCCAAATGATATTCTAGGTGGAGATGTTCCACCTGCTGCACCCTTTTGAGTAGTTGATGCCGTAATAGATGGTACTGTGCCTGGGATAGTTGTTCCACTGATGGATGGTCCTGTGCCTGGGATAGTTGTTCCACTGACTGATGGTCCTGGGCCAGGGACAGTTGTTCCACTGACGGATGGTCCAACACTAGGAATAGTTGTTCCTGTAACAGTTGGTCCTGAAACAGATACTGTTGTTTCACTAACTGATGGTCCTGTGGCAGATACAGTTGTTCCACTCACAGATGGTCCAGTTGCAGAAACAGTTGTTCCGCTAACTGATGGTCCTGTGGCTGAGACAGTTGTTCCGCTAACTGATGGTACTGTGGCAGAGACAGTTGTTCCACTTACTGATGGTCCTGTGGCAAAGACAGTTGTTCCACTCACAGATGGTCCAGTTGCAGAAACAGTTGTTCCGCTAACTAATGGTCCTGTGGCTGAGACAGTTGTTCCGCTAACTGATGGTACTGTGGCAGAGACAGTTGTTCCACTTACTGATGGTCCTGTGGCAGAAACAGTTGTTCCACTAACAGATGGTACTGTGCCAGGGATAGTTGTTCCACTTACAGATGGTACTGTGCCAGATATTGTTGAAGTTCCAAATGATATTGTAGGTGAAGATGTTCCACCTGCTGCACCCTTTTGAGTAGTTGATGCCGTAATAGATGGTACTGTGCCTGGGATAGTTGTTCCACTGATGGATGGTCCTGTGCCTGGGATAGTTGTTCCACTGACTGATGGTCCTGTGGCAGATACAGTTGTTCCACTTACAGATGGTCCAGTTGCAGAAACAGTTGTTCCGCTAACTGATGGTCCTGTGGCTGAGACAGTTGTTCCGCTAACTGATGGTACTGTGGCAGAAACAGTTGTTCCACTTACTGATGGTCCTGTGGCAGAGACAGTTGTTCCACTTACTGATGGTCCTGTGGCAGAGACAGTTGTTCCACTAACGGATGGTACTGTGCCAGGGATAGTTGTTCCACTTACAGATGGTACTGTGCCAGATAGTGTTGAAGTTCCAAATGATATTCTAGGTGGAGATGTTCCACCTGCTGCACCCTTTTGAGTAGTTGATGCCGTAATAGATGGTACTGTGCCTGGGATAGTTGTTCCACTGATGGATGGTCCTGTGCCTGGGATAGTTGTTCCACTGACTGATGGTCCTGTGCCAGGGACAGTTGTTCCACTGACGGATGGTCCAACACTAGGAATAGTTGTTCCTGTTACAGTTGTTCCACTCACAGATGGTCCAGTTGCAGAAACAGTTGTTCCGCTAACTGATGGTCCTGTGGCTGAGACAGTTGTTCCGCTAACTGATGGTACTGTGGCAGAGACAGTTGTTCCACTTACTGATGGTCCAGAGGTAGAAACGGTTGTTCCACTTACTGATGGTCCTGTGGCAGAGACAGTTGTTCCACTTACTGATGGTCCTGTGGCAGAGACAGTTGTTCCACTCACAGATGGTCCAGTTGCAGAAACAGTTGTTCCGCTAACTAATGGTCCTGTGGCTGAGACAGTTGTTCCGCTAACTGATGGTACTGTGGCAGAGACAGTTGTTCCACTAACTGATGGTCCAGGGGTAGAAACAGTTGTTCCACTTACTGATGGTCCTGTGGCAGAGACAGTTGTTCCACTTACTGATGGTCCTGTAGATGAGACAGTTGTTCCACTAACGGATGGTACTGTGCCAGGGATAGTTGTTCCACTTACAAATGGTACTGTGGCAGAGAGAGTTGTTCCACTAACTGATGGTCCTGTGGCTAAAACAGTTGTTCCACTCACTGATGGTCCTGTGGCAGATACAGTTGTTCCACTTACAGATGGTCCAGTTGCAGAAACAGTTGTTCCGCTAACTGATGGTCCTGTGGCTGAGACAGTTGTTCCGCTAACTGATGGTACTGTGGCAGAGACAGTTGTTCCACTTATAGCAGGTACTGTGGCAGAGACAGTTGTTCCACTTACTGATGGTCCTGTGGCAGAGACAGTTGTTCCACTAACAGATGGTACTGTGCCAGGGATAGTTGTTCCACTTACAGATGGTACTGTGCCAGATATTGTTGAAGTTCCAAATGATATTCTAGGTGGAGATGTTCCACCTGCTGCACCCTTTTGAGTAGTTGATGCCGTAATAGATGGCACTGTGCCTGGGATAGTTGTTCCACTGATGGATGGTCCTGTGCCTGGGATAGTTGTTCCACTGACTGATGGTCCTGTAGCAGAAACAGTAGTTCCACTTACAGATGGTCCAGTTACAGAAACAGTTGTTCCGCTAACTTGTGGTCCTGTGGCTGAGACAGTTGTTCCGCTAACTGATGGTACTGTGGCAGGGACAGTTGTTCCACTCACAGCAGGTACTGTGGCAGAGACAGTTGTTCCACTAACTGATGGTCCAGTGGCAGAAACAGATGTTCCACTTACTGATGGTCCTGTGGCAGATACAGTTGTTCCACTAACTGATGGTCCTGTGGCAGATACAGTTGTTCCACTTACAGATGGTCCAGTTGCAGAAACAGTTGTTCCGCTAACTGATGGTCCTGTGGCTGAGACAGTTGTTCCGCTAACTGATGGTACTGTGGCAGAGACAGTTGTTCCACTAACTGATGGTCCAGGGGTAGAAACAGTTGTTCCACTTACTGATGGTCCTGTGGCAGAGACAGTTGTTCCACTTACTGATGGTCCTGTGGATGAGACAGTTGTTCCACTAACGGATGGTACTGTGCCAGGGATAGTTGTTCCACTTACAGATGGTACTGTGGCAGAAAGAGTTGTTCCACTAACTGATGGTCCTGTGGCTGAAACAGTTGTTCCACTCACTGATGGTCCTGTGGCAGATACAGTTGTTCCACTTACAGATGTTCCAGTTGCAGAAACAGTTGTTCCGGTAACTGATGGTCCTGTGGCTGAGACAGTTGTTCCGCTAACTGATGGTACTGTGGCAGAGACAGTTGTTCCACTTACTGATGGTCCTGTGGCAGAGACAGTTGTTCCACTAACAGATGGTACTGTGCCAGGGATAGTTGTTCCACTTACAGATGGTACTGTGCCAGATATTGTTGAAGTTCCAAATGATATTCTAGGTGGAGATGTTCCACCTGCTGCACCCTTTTGAGTAGTTGATGCTGTAATAGATGGTACTGTGCCTGGGATAGTTGTTCCACTGATGGATGGTCCTGTGCCTGGGATAGTTGTTCCACTGACTGATGGTCCTGTGCCAAGGAAAGTTGTTCCACTGACGGATGGTCCAACACTAGGAATAGTTGTTCCTGTAACAGTTGGTCCTGAAACAGATACTGTTGTTTCACTAACTGATGGTCCTGTGGCAGATACAGTTGTTCCACTTACAGATGGTCCAGTTGCAGAAACAGTTGCTCCGCTAACTGATGGTCCTGTGGCTGAGACAGTTGTTCCGCTAACTGATGGTACTGTGGCAGAAACAGTTGTTCCACTTACTGATGGTCCTGTGGCAGAGACAGTTGTTCCACTTACTGATGGTCCTGTGGCAGAGACAGTTGTTCCACTAACGGATGGTACTGTGCCAGGGATAGTTGTTCTGCTGACTGATGGTACTGTGCCAGATATTGTTGAAGTTCCAAATGATATTCTAGGTGGAGATGTTCCACCTGCTGCACCCTTTTGGGTAGTTGATGCCGTAATAGATGGTACTGTGCCTGGGATAGTTGTTCCACTGATGGATGGTCCTGAGCCTAGGATAGTTGTTCCACTGATGGATGGTCCTGTGCCTGGGATAGTTGTTCCACTGACTGATGGTCCTGTGCCAGGGACAGTTGTTCCACTGACGGATGGTCCAACACTAGGAATAGTTGTTCCTGTAACAGTTGGTCCTGAAACAGATACTGTTGTTTCACTAACTGATGGTCCTGTGGCAGATACAGTTGTTCCACTCACAGATGGTCCAGTTGCAGAAACAGTTGTTCCGCTAACTGATGGTCCTGTGGCTGAGACAGTTGTTCCGCTAACTGATGGTACTGTGGCAGAGACAGTTGTTCCACTAACTGATGGTCCAGGGGTAGAAACAGTTGTTCCGCTGACTGATGGTCCTGTGGCTGAGACAGTTGTTCCGCTAACTGATGGTCCTGTGGGTGAGACAGTTGTTCCACTAACGGATGGTACTGTGCCAGGGATAGTTGTTCCACTTACAGATGGTACTGTGGCAGAGAGAGTTGTTCCACTAACTGATGGTCCTGTGGCTAAAACAGTTGTTCCACTCACTGATGGTCCTGTGGCAGATACAGTTGTTCCACTTACAGATGGTCCAGTTGCAGAAACAGTTGTTCCGCTAACTGATGGTCCTGTGGCTGAGACCGTTGTTCCGCTAACTGATGGTACTGTGGCAGAGACAGTTGTTCCACTTATAGCAGGTACTGTGGCTGAGACAGTTGTTCCACTTACTGATGGTCCTGTGGCAGAGACAGTTGTTCCACTTACTGATGGTCCTGTGGCAGAGACAGTTGTTCCACTTACTGATGGTCCTGTGGCAGAGACAGTTGTTCCACTAACGGATGGTACTGTGCCAGGGATAGTTGTTCCACTTACAGATGGTACTGTGCCAGATATTGTTGAAGTTCCAAATGATATTCTAGGTGGAGATGTTCCACCTGCTGCACCCTTTTGGGTAGTTGATGCCGTAATAGATGGTACTGTGCCTGGGATAGTTGTTCCACTGATGGATGGTCCTGTGCCTGGGATAGTTGTTCCACTGATGGATGGTCCTGTGCCTGGGATAGTTGTTCCACTAACTGATGGTCCTGTGCCAGGGACAGTTGTTCCACTGACGGATGGTCCAACACTAGGAATAGTTGTTCCTGTAACAGTTGGTCCTGAAACAGATACTGTTGTTTCACTAACTGATGGTCCTATGGCAGATACAGTTGTTCCACTCACAGATGGTCCAGTTGCAGAAACAGCTGTTCCGCTAACTGATGGTCCTGTGGCTGAGACAGTTGTTCCGCTAACTGATGGTACTGTGGCAGAGACATTTGTTCCACTAACTGATGGTCCAGGGGTAGAAACAGTTGTTCCGCTAACTGATGGTCCTGTGGCTGAGACAGTTGTTCCGCTAACTGATGGTCCTGTGGATGAGACAGTTGTACCACTAACGGATGGTACTGTGCCAGGGATAGTTGTTCCACTTACAGATGGTCCTGTGGCAGAGACAGTTGTTCCACTAACAGATGGTACTGTGCCAGGGATAGTTGTTCCACTTACAGATGGTACTGTGCCAGATATTGTTGAAGTTCCAAATGATATTCTAGGCGGAGATGTTCCACCTGCTGCACCCTTTTGAGTAGTTGATGCCGTAATAGATGGTACTGTGCCTGGGATAGTTGTTCCACTGATGGATGGTCCTGTGCCTGGGATAGTTGTTCCACTGACTGATGGTCCTGTGCCAGGGAAAGTTGTTCCACTGACGGATGGTCCAACACTAGGAATAGTTGTTCCTGTAACAGTTGGTCCTGAAACAGATACTGTTGTTTCACTAACTGATGGTCCTGTGGCAGATACAGTTGTTCCACTTACAGATGGTCCAGTTGCAGAAACAGTTGTTCCGCTAACTGATGGTCCTGTGGCTGAGACAGTTGTTCCGTTAACTGATGGTACTGTGGCAGAAACAGTTGTTCCACTTACTGATGGTCCTGTGGCAGAGACAGTTGTTCCACTTACTGATGGTCCTGTGGCAGAGACAGTTGTTCCACTTACGGATGGTACTGTGCCAGGGATAGTTGTTCCACTTACAGATGGTACTGTGCCAGATATTGTTGAAGTTCCAAATGATATTCTAGGTGGAGATGTTCCACCTGCTGCACCCTTTTGGGTAGTTGATGCCGTAATAGATGGTACTGTGCCTGGGATAGTTGTTCCACTGATGGATGGTCCTGTGCCTGGGATAGTTGTTCCACTGACTGATGGTCCTGTGCCAGGGACAGTTGTTCCACTGACGGATGGTCCAACACTAGGAATAGTTGTTCCTGTAATAGTTGGTCCTGAAACAGATACTGTTGTTTCACTAACTGATGGTCCTGTGGCCGATACAGTTGTTCCACTCACAGATGGTCCAGTTGCAGAAACAGTTGTTCCGCTAACTGATGGTCCTGTGGCTGAGACAGTTGTTCCGCTAACTGATGGTACTGTGGCAGAGACAGTTGTTCCACTAACTGATGGTCCAGGGGTAGAAACAGTTGTTCCGCTAACTGATGGTCCTGTGGCTGAGACAGTTGTTCCGCTAACTGATGGTCCTGTGGATGAGACAGTTGTTCCACTAACGGATGGTACTGTGCCAGGGATAGTTGTTCCACTTACAGATGGTACTGTGGCAGAGAGAGTTGTCCCACTAACTGATGGTCCTGTGGCTAAAACAGTTGTTCCACTCACTGATGGTCCTGTGGCAGATACAGTTGTTCCACTTACAGATGGTCCAGTTGCAGAAACAGTTGTTCCGCTAACTGATGGTCCCGTGGCTGAGACAGTTGTTCCGCTAACTGATGGTACTGTGGCAGAGACGGTTGTTCCACTTATAGCAGGTACTGTGGCAGAGACAGTTGTTCCACTTACTGATGGTCCTGTGGCAGAGACAGTTGTTCCAATAACAGATGGTACTGTGCCAGGGATAGTTGTTCCACTTACAGATGGTACTGTGCCAGATATTGTTGAAGTTCCAAATGATATTCTAGGTGGAGATGTTCCACCTGCTGCACCCTTTTGAGTAGTTGATGCCGTAATAGATGGTACTGTGCCTGGGATAGTTGTTCCACTGATGGATGGTCCTGTGCCTGGTATAGTTGTTCCACTGACTGATGGTCCTGTAGCAGATACAGTTGTTCCACTTACAGATGGTCCAGTTGCAGAAACAGTTGTTCCGCTAACTGACGGTCCTGTGGCTGAGACAGTTGTTCCGCTAACTGATGGTACTGTGGCAGGGACAGTTGTTCCACTCACGGAAGGTACTGTGGCAGAGACAGTTGTTCCACTAACTGATGGTCCAGTGGCAGAAACAGTTGTTCCACTTACTGATGGTCCTGTGGCAGATACAGTTGTTCCACTTACTGATGGTCCTGTGGCAGAGACAGTTGTTCCACTTACAGATGGTCCAGTTGCAGAAACAGTTGTTCCGCTAACTGATGGTACTGTGACTGAGACAGTTGTTCCGCTAACTGATGGTACTGTGGCAGAGACAGTTGTTCCACTTACTGATGGTTCTGTGGCAGAGACAGTTGTTCCACTAACAGATGGTACTGTGCCAGGGATAGTTGTTCCACTTACAGATGGTACTGTGCCAGATATTGTTGAAGTTCCAAATGATATTCTAGGTGGAGATGTTCCACCTGCTGCACCCTTTTGAGTAGTTGATGCCGTAATAGATGGTACTGTGCCTGGGATAGTTGTTCCACTGATGGATGGTCCTGTGCCTGGTATAGTTGTTCCACTGACTGATGGTCCTGTAGCAGATACAGTTGTTCCACTTACAGATGGTCCAGTTGCAGAAACAGTTGTTCCGCTAACTGATGGTCCTGTGGCTGAGACAGTTGTTCCGCTAACTGATGGTACTGTGGCAAGGACAGTTGTTCCACTCACAGAAGGTACTGTGGCAGAGACAGTTGTTCCACTAACTGATGGTCCAGTGGCAGAAACAGTTGTTCCACTTACTGATGGTCCTGTGGCAGATACAGTTGTTCCACTTACTGATGGTCCTGTGGCAGAGACAGTTGTTCCACTTACAGATGGTCCAGTTGCAGAAACAGTTGTTCCGCTAACTGATGGTACTGTGGCTGAGACAGTTGTTCCGCTAACTGATGGTACTGTGGCAGAGACAGTTGTTCCACTTACTGATGGTCCTGTGGCAGAGACAGTTGTTCCACTAACAGATGGTACTGTGCCAGGGATAGTTGTTCCACTTACAGATGGTACTGTGCCAGATATTGTTGAAGTTCCAAATGATATTCTAGGTGGAGATGTTCCACCTGCTGCACCCTTTTGAGTAGTTGATGCCGTAATAGATGGTACTGTGCCTGGGATAGTTGTTCCACTGATGGATTGTCCTGTGCCAGGGACAGTTGTTCCACTGACTGATGGTCCTGTGCCAGGGAAAGTTGTTCCACTGACGGATGGTCCAACACTAGGAATAGTTGTTCCTGTAACAGTTGGTTCTGAAACAGATACTGTTGTTTCACTTGCTGATGGTCCAGTGGCAGAAACAGTTGATCCACTTACAGATGGTCCTATACTAGAAAGTGTAACCCCTGTAATAGAACAAAAATAAAACGTTTCGATATATTCTTTTAGGAATTTTTTTTACAAGATACTATGAGTTTCCTATAAAGCAAAATCAACTAATTTAAATATTAAAAAAAAATGTTGTTTTAAATGAAAAGATCCGTTAAGGGGATCAATACAGCATAATCATTTATCTTCTTATACTAACCAGCAGTAGGAACTGTCGTTACACCTTGTGTAGTGGATTCTACAATTAAAAATATAATTAATTGAAAGCAACGAAAAAACTTCCGTCGAGTGTTGAGAAAATGATTTATAATTATTTTTGTCAAAAAAGGATCTTGTATTCGAATTCAAACTAAATTAGTCTTAGAAAGATGCAGCCATGTTGTTATACATTAGCATACACGAAAGAAAAGTAAAACAAGTTATATTGACAAGTGTGCTTTATAAGTGTAAAATATTCTTCATATCAGTTCAACATACAATTTTTAATCTATTGACAAATGTGCTTATATAGAGTATACAGATCTGTACCACAGTACATATCAGTACCTAATGCAATTGGGAATCTATTGAAAATCGTCTTTCAAATACTGGTAAATGTAACGCTTATGTTTAACATTTTATATAAGTTCTCAAGTTACAAAAATATAAAAGTATTTCAAAAGATATTTGGTTTTATATACAATGTCAATGTTACGAGCCTTTTATGGTTTTTTTTTCTATATATAATTAAATACGGCAATATGCATCTGCGGATATATAAATTTCAAATAATATACTTTAACAGAAAGTAATGACACATTTTCTGCTTATAATAACATTCAAAGGGTGAAAATATTACTTTCAACTTTAGCACGGAAGACGTAGAATGCACAACACAATTAGTGTTACACTTTTTAATCTTAAAATGCAAAGTGAACTTTAAAAGAAAAGCAAGATACCCAACCAAATAATTACAATATGATTAGATCAACATTTCTCTTACCCATAAGACAGCCAATTAAATCAAATCGGAGTTTAATAGGCTCGGATTGGGCTACTGGAATGATCTGAATTGCCTCAACTGGTTCTAATGATGGTAGGTCTACAGTCACAACACTATCTCCATCTGTATTGCCTACAAACTCCTAAAATTACGAAAATAATGTTAATATACTATAGCAATATGTTAAATAATTTTTAAACATACGTGTGGAAATCATGGAAAAGGGGAATTAAAAAAAAAGAAATAAACAAGTTTACAGGTGCCACTAGAGCTAAAGAGTCTATGTCGCTCACCTAGGTTATGGGTATTTTCAACAATCAACATTCTCCAACACTGTAGAGTAGAACAAAATTCATGACAAACATCACTTTTTTGTTGAATTGTTGATTTTTTTTCTGTTTACAGTTACCACATTTATCTTTAGTTTTTATCAAAACCACAAAAAGGTAACAAAGTTATCATTTAATTGCTCTTTTCAAGAGTCTACTAGCGATATCGGAAATCTATGAGTTATTGTAGATTTTGTTTTAGCGGATCAATTTGTTATTCAAAGTGACAATCTATCTGTCTTTCATAGTTTCAACATGTTCAAGATGATTAACAAAAACCTTTGATGGTTGGCATGATTGGTCTTTGGACAAATTTTATAAACTAGATACCTAAATGGTGATTGTGGCCATGTTTGGTAATATTTGACCCAGTAGTTTCAGAAGAGAAGATTTTTGTAAAATTAAAGGGACAAGTGATGAGAAGAGATCACTTGGACCCTTTTGACATGTTAGCTAAAAAAAGATTCTTATTCGTGCATGTAACAATATTTCAAGCTATATATACATGTCGAAAAAGGGAAAGTATGGATTAATACCAATATACTTAGTAAAAACTGGTTTGGTCAATTTCATACTTTAAACATATAAGATAATGTGATATGTTATTCATTGCTCTAGAAATAGCATTTATACATGATGTATGAGTAATTATTCTTGTTACTTCGTTCATTTAAAAAATGCCTGCATCAAACTTATTTTACTTACGCACAAGGTCATTAAACCTAAGTAAAGATATAGTTTTCAAATTTGTGACATCGTTTTTTTTGTTTTTTTTTTAATAAACGTTGGCTGCTTTGGATTTACTTGCCTTTTTAAACCAAGTTATTGTAATATGAAACTGGATACCCTGCATATATCACGCTTTTCAATAACATATTATCAAAGGCCCCCTCCTAAATTTTTTAAAACTATCATTCTGCATTGATAAAAAATATCTTAGTGTTACATACTTAGATACATCTACTCGGACTAACGCCGTCAATGTCCTTACCATAGGATTTCCATTGATATCATTTATATCTTCCCACTGTCCGTCTACATTTTTCACCTTCACAGTAAACTTCTCCAAGAAAGTATCGTTAATTCCACCGCCTTGTACTAAAATGGCATTGACGATTGCAGTAGTGGGAAAGTAAACGGTGACATTTGGGCTTTTATCATTCAAATCAGGTGTCCATGCAGTTCCGTTGATTTGGGAATCTACTTGTGGGTTGATTTCGCTACTGTAATCTACATATTGATCAGGAATAGCTCCAACATTTCTCATTTCGTCTTCACAAAACTCTAAAATTAAATGCGTAACAAGGGATGATCAATATATTGTTTATTTTGTTGTTTGATCTATTCTAAGTTATATAATTAGAGAAAGAAGTTAAGGTACTGCGTAACACAAAGCTGTATTTTCTTGCAAAAGTTTGTGTTGCATGTAGTCTTTTATTTTCTATATAAGGTTTGCTTTCTGTTGTTTGTCATAGTATTTTTTATATTTCCTGCATTTTTTATAATGTCCCCTTGGTAACTTCTCTGTTTATAGGAATTTTTCAGCATAAAGAACGTTATGGATACAAAATTAATGTAAAATACCGATTTAAATAGGTTAAAACATATGAACATAGACTTTTTTATGTTAGGGAATGTCACCAATGATTCCTGAATCAACATTCATTGTATATCTGGAATACGTACCTACTGTAGTTACTTGCTGTGTACCTGTAAAGTCAAGGGAAAGAGTAGAGTCTATATTATAACAAAAAGGCGATATATATATATACAATGATAAGATATCCAGGTGTTGCTTGAACTCATGTTTTGTCTTCCAGCGAATTTTTAATGATTTTTTTATTCTAATTTTTGCTATTAATTAGTTTGAAAAATGTTTCCTGAACCCCCTCAAATTAAATAAAATGAATGAATGGCCGAAGAAAAAACATGAATGGAGGCCTAAAAATAAGATATGAGAATCCGGAATAATGAAATGAAATTTGCATGTTTATTATATTGATCAAAATGAGTGTGAGGCTCTGGTAAACAGTACAATTTTCATTCTTATCCGTTTTCTCATAGGTATATTTCGATATATTAATCTACATACAGTTAACACTGATAAAAGTCATTAACGTGAACAGTAATTAATGATATTCATACTTACAGTATCCAACGAAGCAGTGGAAAAAATATAATGTGTTAGTAAAGATAATACTCACCAGGTTACCAGGCAGCTTGAAATAAAATGTTAACAAAACTATATCAAACATTCTACATAATTCACCAATGTTGATACTTACTTTTTGTAATACTTACTTTTTGTTGTCTTGGTGATAGCGATAAGTAGCATTTTTCATCAGCCTGACTGTGCTGACTGTAGTCGGAACCATTTCCCTGAAATACACAACCCAATACACAGACCCAAATCATACTATAGTATACTTACCATATATTTTACTTACCTAGACGAATCTTTGATTATATCTACTTTGTTTCATCTACAAACATTTGACAATGAGCGTGATTTCCTGTAATGCATTATAAATAAGTATGTATAATATATATACTGTAAATATACAAACTATAATAAGCTAACAACTCGTTATACAACATTTTAAACTCTGTCAAAATGAACTTGAAAGCTTACCCAACGCAATTTTTTGCCTTTTTTTTTTGTTTTTTTTTAATACACTCATACAAAATTCTAAAATCTGAATCAAAAGATGATATCGCTGACAAAAGTCAAGAAGTAATCACACGTCTTCACCAAAACTTTACTTCAGACAACGCCCTCTAACGTTTTATGACATCCTTAATCTGTTTGTTAAGACTGCTTCCGTCAAATACATGTCACCTCCTTTCTAAGGTACCTTTACTTGTCATCTATTGGCTATTATTGATGGTAAGTTTGTCTGTATTCAAAACCCTCTACTGTCGCTGGAAAAAAAATCGAGATCCCACTATACTTTAATTATTTTAAACTGAACTCGAACTTCTGTCTTATCTTTCACATCCTATTAGTTATCTGTCACATGTCACATCCTACTAGTTATCTGTCATATGTCACATCCTACTAGTTATTCTGATATTCTTATCTGTCATATCCTACTAGTTATTCTGATATTCTTATCTGTCACATCCTACTAGTTATTCTGATATTCTTATCTGTCACATCCTACTAGTTATTCTGATATCTTATTGCGTTGTTTCTTCCCACGTTTGTAGGGGAATTTATTTTTTAACTTCTATGTTTGTTCGTTCCAAGGTTTTTTGTCACTTCAAAAATATATATTAGAAAGTCCAGTTTTTTTGTTTTTGTCTTTTTGTCTTTTTTTTTTTTTTTTTTTATCAGAGTGCTTATTTTTAATTTCTCACAAAAAGTGGGACTTAACCATTAGCTTAAACTGATTTGGGACTTAACCATTAGCTTAAACTGATGTGGGACTTAACCATTAGCTTAAACTGATTTGGGACTTAACCATTAGCTTAAACTGATGTGGGACTTAACCATTAGCTTAAACTGATGTGGGACTTAACCATTAGCTTAAACTGATGTGGGACTTAACCATTAGCTTAAACTGATGTGGGACTTAACCATTAGCTTAAACTGATTTGGGACTTTGTCAAAGCAAAATTTCCTTCCGATTTTACAGGAATATTCATAGTACATATCATTTCCTTTGAAATACACTTATTTTTGTATGACTACGGTAAAAAATAGCAATTAGCTGTTTGTGATGTCGAAACTGAAATTCTGATTATTATGTATTATTTCAAATGTCCTGAAAATACATTGTTTATGAGTGTTCTACCCGTTTTATTGTAAAAAATACTGTTATCAATTAAACGTAAGAAGTTGGAGTAAACTTTTGTGTGTACAATATATATTTTTTATAAATACATTTTTTTATCATATGCACGACAGAGATAAAGGGCGGGAAAAAGTAAAAATATATCTTTGCCTGGAGGTTGAAGCGATACAACAAATTATATAATAATGAAAAAAATACGAAAAAGAAATAAATTAAAACCTGTTCTAGAAAAGTGAGTTTTGTAGAAGGTACGCCACTTTTATGTACTGTTTCGCGTCTTATTTGAAGAATTTTGATATTGACGTGTAAAGGTCTGGCTGGATGACTTTTTTCAATAATTATATGAAGTTATAGAAAATATTTGTGAATAACATAGGGATACAATTCACGTGTTACAACTCTATTATGTGGAAACCCGTAAAAGTTGGAGAAACGATGACGTGACAGAAACGTTCAGATAAACAATAAAAACGGTCAGACGACTTCTTAGGGATTATTGTCAGCAATTGATTAATTTCATTCCATGTTGTAGTTTTTTCCTTACATCTTGAAAACTATAGATAGAGAAATAGCAACAAATATCAACAAGACAAGATCTTCGAATAAGGTAACATAGCCGATATCGTCAATCGGCTCCTTATTTAAGTTATTACTTGTCGTTTAAGTAATGGTGATTTTTACGTGTTTGCATATTTGATAAAAAAAAAAACACTAGATAGATAGAAAAATCAGACAGTCAGTCGTGTCAAAGTCACTGATCCGGGTATTCTAGCGACCTCCTGTTGGGATAACAAACTCATTACATTACACAACACAACACATGAACCAGCTAATATACATGTACATCCTGTGTACAATTTTGTAAACCGAGTCCGATATCTTAGTAATAGCAAGGAATTGTTAATTTAGACAGAGACATATACACATGTGTATATATGTCTCAGATTTTGATATACAATTCCTTGGTATTAGACAAGATATGAAATCATATAAATATAATATCAAGTTGGACCCATGACGTTTTAAATCTATTATATGTCTCTGAATCTATATATAGTTTATGAATGACATATTGGTAAACTGATAAAAATGTGGTAGGAAAATGTCACAAATCTAATAAGATAAATGTCAAAGTTTGTAAAAATACTACTTTAAATATTTTATTAATTTTCCAAAAGAAGTCACACGAAAAAAATGTAAAATTTATAAATGCCTCTAAACACTCAGTCTGCTATAAGGACCTATTGGGACACTAAGGACTTAGCATATGCAACTAAAGATTAGAAGGGGTGTTGTCACATGTGCATTGCTAGTATATTATGGTAGACATAGATATTTAATGCATAAATTATACTAATGTGATAATAGTCCCCGGTCGTACATATCAAATATACTATCCATTTTCTGTTCTATTGTTTATGGCAGTAGGGCCTCCGTCTCCAAATTTGAGCCCCCACTTACGCATTGACCAATCATCGGAGACTATTTTTTAGGGGGCGGGAACAAACATTTTTCTTTACCTCAAGAAACAATCAATTTTTGAATCTTTTATCATTAAATTAACCGAAGTATACTTTAGATTTAAATAATAGATTTTGAATAGAAAAAATAAAAGAATTAAAAACAACAATAAATCCGTAAGTGTTTTAATGTTAAACACATCTAATGACTGGGGTTTTTTCTTATGCAGATATTTCTTCTTTATTTTGTAAAGATTCAAGTGTAATCAGTGAATTTAGGACAGGATGTGGCAGGATAAAAAGTCGCGGAAAAAATTCACAATTCATATGTCTCTGGTTTGACCAAGAAAACACTAATTAAAAACATATTTTTTTCTTTATTTATTATCTGTAAAGCACCTTTGTAATTATATTTATTCTATAATTATCGATAATGATCGAATACTTGTTATGAAAACAAAATGTCAATGTGGTTTCAAGGATTTGTATAGTCTTACTATACAAATCCTTGGTAGTTTGGTACTGAATGGCTTCACGTGGCATGAAATATATCCTTTTGTATGATTTAATTAATACATCCATTTTTATTTTCAAATGTTAACTATTCAATTAAATTCAACATTTAAAAAAAAATTATAAATACAAATGGTTTATGCATCGTTCATGCATACATGTGAAAGACACGTATAATTAATGTAAATTAAATAATGATTTCATTAAATTGCAGCGTACGCTAAAGATAATAAAGTATATAAAAAAATAATCATTATGAATGAACGAACGTTACTTTAACGACGCCTTCGCGAGGTATTGCCAGATAATAAAACAGTCCAACTTGAGGCCTTGAAATGTTAGCTTAAATGAAATTCAAAAGGTCAAAAAACGTACATGTACAGCTGTTCATCATAGCTGTTGGAAAAATATCTTTAAAAATGTACACAAAATTATATTCAACATTTTCTAATTCGAAAGATAAACCTGCTTTTACCTGCTGTTTAATACCTCGTGAATTTAAAAAATTGTAAGTTAAATTAATTCAAAAAATTTATAAAGTAGGAATGATTAAGCTTGAGAAAATATAGACTAGTGTGGAAGACTGTGCGTGTTTGGCTACTTTATTTCTTGGATTGCTGTCTCATTGACGTATTTTCCACATCTCGTTTACTAATGTTGAATAGTGGCAAACATTTTACATAAACTGGACCCCTGTTGTGTTCACTTATCGCTACACTGGTGCGAAGCTATAGATAGAACGGCGGACCAGTTTAACATTTTGCATTGGAACAAGCCACCTACGGACCCCTTAGAGAGTTGTTACCAGACATGTCTTACATGCAGAAATCGTTACACTCGACCTTCACGGGACATGGAAGTTAACGTCCCCTTTCCGACTACGTATTTATACGCCCTACAGAGACAAAAGGTAGCCTGGCATCCGGCCCAATCTAGCTGCGTGTCGTAAGGGCCAGGTGGGGAACAAATACCATGTGATCGATTCAGTGCCAGTTGACTCTGAATCTAAAGTGAGGCTGAATAAATATTTGCATAAATTTGATGTTTGATGTAAACCAGAAAAATTGAAATCCAATTCACACCTTGGTTATGTGAAATCTTAAACTTTTAACTTTCTCACCAGGCGATCGCTGACAAGAATTAACCCTTTTCTGCTTACTAATTATCATCATACTAATAATTAGATATGATAACACTATACATCAATTCATAAAGAAAAATAATTACAGTCTAATTTTTACTAATTGATGTTAAACAAGAATTGATTAAATACAGATGTTAAACAATATTGCGCGACAAAAGTAGTATTAACCAATCATTAACAAGCTGTATATTGATACACGCCTGGCTATACTGACAAGATTAGCCAGGACCCCAGGCTAAGACAAAAGGTCGCTTCACTCCAGTGAGGATGATTAATATACTGCCGGACGCAAAAAATCCAGAGATGTCAATTTGTATATAACAATATAAACCCTTGGGTATCATTTATATTATATGATGTTTTGCCAGGCAAATGACAGGAAAGATCACGGGTTCTAGTCCCGGATTTTGATATTCAGATTCGAAAGTCATAACTCTATCGTTGTAGACTAATTTGTTGAAAAAAAATAGGGAGATGTGATCAAATCCATTTGTTAAGACAATTCGACGCACATAAAAGAAGTTAAGTCCTGATAAAGAATTAATGAAATTAATATTTGTATAGTTGTACATTTGTACCGCAGCAAAAAAAGGCGTAGATTTCAGAGAATAAAAGACATACATGTAGCATGCTGACAAATCCACAAGTTTCTGTACCTTTTTATAAAACTAGTTACCTTTGGATTAATATCATTTGAACCAATAACTAATGTTCAAATACCAAAGCTACATATAACACCTTACCTTAAAAGCCTGTTAACAGTGCGCACCTCAATATGGTCTAAGAGTTATATATATATAACAACCAAGTCTTAAACGGGGCTTACAATTAACAAATCAAAAACTGACTTGGAATAATAATGAATTGTGTCTGTACAATTGACATAATCAACATCTGCTGCTTCTTTGTTTCTTTTCGTATCCCATTTTTCTTTCCGGTAAATCGTTATTCAGAAATAACGATGAATATGCATGCTAATGATTTAACTTGAAAGAATTGTTTCTGAACACGTTGTTGTACAATAAATTATATCAAAGTACTGATTTACTGTCTCTTCTAATTGTACATTTCTTTCATGTCACGCGCAAAACTTCATAGGCAATCAAATGACTAGTTTTCAAATGTGATGAATTTGTAGCATGTGTATGTAAAGTATAAGTAATAATATTTGAGTTGAATTGTTTGTGTGAAACTCTGTCGTCATTTATATTTTGTTTTTATTTGTTAGTCTATCACAATCAAGTCTCCGTGGATGAATGTAGTTCCAGCATATTTCGGTCATATGGAACAGCAGGAACCCAGGTGGCACAAAAACATGTTATTGATATTTTTAAAATATATTGCAAACTGTCACCAAAATATCATTCAAAACATGTTTTTGACGTGATATGTCTGGCTTTACTCATGTGAATAGCATATTTTTTTGGAAATATTTGTTCTGAATGTATAAAGAGCATTTTTTTTTAAATATCTTGATTTTATATTGAAATAACATAATTTTGATATTATTCAGTGTCAATTGAAAATATCCAGACAACATATTTCAAACATCTGGACAAAATATTTGTCTCATGTCTAGGATGTTTTGTGGATGTCTACCAAATGTTTTTTTAAATACAGTCGGTCAACCATAAACCCATTTTAATGAAAAGTTGATGCATTGGGCCATTCCAGTTAATTTCTGACAGGTGGGGATGGATGGGCAATTTTTTTTCATACCTACAATGTATCAGAAAAAAACATCATGAAAATTTACCTATCAGATCTATAAATTAAGACCTATCAGATGTAGAGTTTCTGTTCATATTGAGTGGATGGGCTTTCATGGGAAATTGACCTATCAGAACTTTTTATTGCAAGGATTGTACCAGAATTTCAAATACAATACCAGATAATGCATGATACGAAACTGTCTACATTCCAAAGCACCACTAAGATCTGAAATAGGTATTTTTGTAACCCTAAGATGTAATTAATTTTAATTATTTACTGCTGCAAGACCCTCAGAAATTTTGCGTATAAGTGTTCGTGTCAGATGAAAAAAAAAAACAAAAATTTCACCCCTAAGATGTACAAATTTTACCCCCCTCTGAGAGGACCATCCATCCCCCTTTAGCAGATATTAACTGTAATGGCCCATTGAATTTGCTGTTTATTAGTCAAATCATAAAATCTACTCTATAGATTCAGTAGTTTCACAACTGTCAATTGGAGAGCAAGAAAGTTCAGTCGTGTCACTGATATGTTGATTTGAATTAAGATGAAAAAAAATGAAAGTATATCTTTTTTAATTTTTTTTATTTTAATGGTGAATTTTTTGTGACTTGTATGTTTTTTACGGAATATATTTGAAATTTTTATAGAATTTTAAGCTTTTTAGTGTCTCATAAGTCGTTTCTATGGCTGGATATTGATTGTTTTATGTGTATATATTTATATAATGTTGCTTATATTTTTTTTTTTATCTTTAATGTTGCTTATATTTATGTCAATCAATATGTGACACTTTAATAAACATATATATGTGGTGGTGTTTAACGACCTTGACTGGCTATAGAGCCCTCGCACGGTCGGATTTTTAATAAACTACTTACTTACTTACTTTAATATTCAAATTGGATTTGTTGTTTTGGGCTGGTTTTAAATATGTTTTGTTTGTGCATAAAATTATTCAATCATTTAGGTAAATACATTTGAAAGACTACACAGATTTAAAAATGTTAAATATTATAAAGAGAACAAAGAGCACATTTCTTTTGTTAGAACGTTGATATAATATAAAAAAAATAATTTTTTTTTTCAATTATGTGGTATAAAGGGGGAGATAAGTACCTAATACGTTGGCATATTGTTGGCACAATGTTGGCTTATATTTCTTTATTGGCATGAAATATCAATGATATTTTTTTATAAACAGTGTTTTAAAAACTTTGAATTAGGCAAAATACAAAGAATTTTCTAGTTCTAGGCACAAATTATCGTAGTCCTATATGGTATGACTTTTGATTTTTTACTGAGTCCTCAATGCTCTTCCGAAACACAATCGTTATTCAATAGACAATTTTTCTTTTGACTTGATTGGAATTTTCATTCTAACATTTTCTAAGTGAGGTTAAAACTGTTAAAACTTTTTTATCAAAAATGAGGAGACATTCATGTTAATCTGGTAAAATTCGTGATTTGTTTTCTATCCTGAGTTAAGGTGCTGTTTTCAAGCATCGAGAATATTAAATACGATTTAAACCTTGTCTCCAAAAAAAAACTAGAGAATGGATTAAATTTGGATGAATAAAGTTGGGACATTTACCATGTTTTAATCAATTATAAATTTGGTGAACTGAAATTTACAAATTCTTTTTTTTTCTGAAAGATATTTTCTAGTTTATGTTTTGATTTCTATTTTAACCCGTTAAATGTTCTTCTTCATAATGTGGAAAGTAATTTCAATTATTTAAAAAAAAAAAAATCACATGTGACATTTGTTTTACCTTGTAAGTAAATATCAAATATTGAACAATTACGCTCTTTTGTTTTAACATAGAACAAACATGCCTTTTTCTCAAATCAGATATTTTACAGAAGCCTGGAGATTCATTTATATAGCAACATTTGTGCATGTCTATCGTGAATTATAAATATTAGAAGATGTGGTATGATTGCAAATCAGTGAGACAACTATCCACTAAAGTTCAAAAGTTTTGTAGAATTTTGTTTGACCTTTCATAAAATAAACAACTTCTTGCACTCAAGGTGAGATCGCTACCATAAAACCATCGATAGGATTGGATGTAGTTTTACTTGGAAATACTTTGTGAAGGTACTGTAGATTTTTTCATTTGAATGAAGATGCAGGTCTTTTCTATGGCCATTGAATTAACCAAACATAAACTATGGCATTGTCTTTGATTTATTAGAAATCAATGAGTACAACATCACTTGAAATCCTTTGTTCAATAGCTTTATCAAAAGCCACAAGGAAACAATCAAAGGTGCAAGCCCTAAATATTAAATCAAATGGACTTCAATTCTTTATTAACCAAATGTTTTACAATTCAATTCAATTCAATTCAGTAGTTTATTTTAAAAAGTCTCACCACATACATGTACATACAAGTATAAACACAATATAATATCAAGTACACAATATAAAATTTAGAATGCATGTGCCATTCTTAAAAGAACTATGAGAGACTGTTATATACAATTATAAAACAACAGAATTAAAACACAAGTTTTGTTATTTATACAAAACATAAAAGTGCAATATCACCATGCACATCCAAGGATAAAACCTGATACATGTACGTAATAAAAATAACTGATTTTTTAACAGTATAAGATACTATTTCGTCGTAATAAAATATTTTTGCAGGTTTTGGCAACAGAACTACAAACATTTTCATTTTTGAACAAAAATTTAAATTTTTCATCATTTGACAAAGTAAAAAACATATCATTTTCTTAAATTATATCAATAAATAAAGACTGCCTTAAATCTTCATATAATGGACATGTTAACAATACAATGTTTTTCATCTTCTTTATTATCACGATGGAAACATAATCTTTTATCTAAATCTAATCTTTCGTAACGACCAGTTTCAATTTTTAAAGGTGCTACCCCACATCTAAATTTCGCATATGCACTGCGATATCGAATAGGTATATTTTGCAACAAATATTGTTCATTAGAGTATGAAAATTTAAACAATCTATATAAGTACTTAACTTATATCATTGACCATAAGAATCAAGCCTTGTACTCCATTCAGTTTTATATTTATCAAAAATATTAACTTCTAACTGATGAATTATATTTTTATCCAGCATATAATCATCTACATTACAAAATCTGCCCATATTGTAAAGTTTCAACATTTCAATCACTTTATAACTCCAATTTTTAATTTTATAACTACTTTTTCTAATTGACCATATAAATACTTTATAATTTATCCTGTTTTTATCCATTTTTGTACATCTTGCCCAGTGTCTAAAAATGTTTGACCATTGTTTAACATATGGAGGCTTCCAACCCATGTCACCTGAAACAGCATCATTGGGAATATACTTTCCAACTCCCATATAAAATCTCATGGCTCGGTTCTGAACTGCTGAGATGCAGGAGAACTCACTTGTACCCCAAATAGCTGAGCCGTAATTGATGACTGACCAAACTAAAGTGTCAAACAATTTGGTGAAAATATTGTGTTGGAAGCCACCATGTGCTTTACATTTTACTATAAGAAGGCCTAATGCCCTACTTGCTGACTTTTCAACTGCCTTTGCCATTTTATAATCTAAAAAATTCATTTAATACTAATCCTAAATATCGATAGCTAGAAACATAATCAATGACTTCATCATTTATATTAAAAACAAAATCTGATCTTATCACAGAGGGATATACGATAATGATAAAACAGACAAATTTCAAACGGGAAACTTCACACTAAAATTTACGACAAAAGAGACGATTTTTCATTTCCTATTGTTAATTTTCCTTTTTTAGACGGCGATGTGCCTTTGGCTCCATCATACGGTGTTTATATATCGCAACTCGTTCGGTTTGCCGTGTGTGTTCTGATGTCATAGATTTTAACGAACGTAATCAATGCATCACTGGTAAATTGTTGTGTCAGGGATTTCGATACCATAAATTACTTAAAACTTTTACTAAATTCTTTCATAGATACAAAGATTTGATTAGTAAATTTGGCTATACCTGTAGAAAGCTTATTAAAAATGGTATTTCACATCCTAAATTTTATGGTAATATTGTACTTAAGGTAGCACAATACAAAGATTTTTCATCCCCAATCAGACATCTTTAAACTGGTGTAATTCCACTCATCTTTCTTTAAATTTTATAAATGAGGTACCAAAAGAAAGAAGAAGGACCAATCTTTCAAATTGTGATAGTTTCATTATGACATAATTATTACATCATAAATTGTTATGTAATTAGTTGCCATATTGTAATGTCTATACTTGAATGAATTTAGCTTCTTTGTTATTCATAGCATCCCAAAATATTTTATAGATTCGTGCACAACACAGTTTGACCTCCAAAACTGTGTCTCAGATTTTTCCTATTGTATTTCATTCTCTCATAAATCTTCAATGAAGTTTGCAACATCAATTCATAAGAGACCACTAAATTCAATTGGGTATACAATTTGTTCTATTGATGTTTTTGGAAATCTGAGACACAGTTTTGGAGGTCAAGCTGTGTTGTACAAGAATATATAAAATATTTTGGGATGCTATGAAAAACAAAGAAGCTAAATTCATTCAAGTGTGGACATCACAATATAGCAACTAATTACATAGTAATTAATTATGTAATAATCATGTCATAATGAAATTATCACAATTTGAAAGATTAATCTTTCTTCTTTCTTTTGGTACCTCATTTATAAAATATAAAGAAGGATGAAATGAAGTACATCAGTTTAAAGTTGTCTGATTGGGAGTAACAAAATCTTTGTATTGTGCTACCTTAAAGCGAGGAAATCACTATGTGATCCTTGTAAACTCATCGAACCTTTAAACAAACTTATAAGTAAGGGTTATCGTACCAATATTGTAATAAGATCTCTGAATATAGTTCACATTGGCACTAATATTGATATTGTCATTAGCAAATTAAAACATAACTAAATTTCATTATCTTTTGAGGCGAGATGTATAGAGACACAGACACGTTAACTTTTATTTTTATAGAAGTCGCTCTTCACTATACTACTACCTGTCGATACATTTATTTTTGGCATTGCACAAGTCATGTCTTCTTTGACTATTAATGACGTTAAAATACTAAATCCCTGTGATGTGTTTTAGTCGATTTTAGTCTCTGATGCATGATTTTTTATTATTTATTGGTTTTGGCTTTTAACTAGCTGTCAGTAACTGCGAGTACTCTCAAATCGTATTTTCTTGTTAATTCGACCTGTTGATACTGTTTATAATGCTTTTTTGTTATTTTTTATTTATATGGATCTTGTCTGTATACCAGCTTTCATTATTTGTAATATCTTCAATTTTTCACTTATTCTTACAACATTTGTATAAACTTCAATTAAGATTATAAAAAAAAAACGGTTTTTTCCTAAAGTGAACATTGATTGGTTAAATATTTCTCAGTCATGTCCTGTGTTTGTATTTGTTTGTTAGCTTTTTGGTCATGAATGTTTGTCTCTAATATTTAATTAACTGTGCATTTGTATTCAGATATCGCAGATCAAATTTATTCGTTCATTGTTTAATCATACGTTTTTTGATTGAGTTAAGTCTGCCAATTGATATTTTATCGTATCTTTTTCTTTGTTGTGATGTTATGCTATTGTTTCAGAAAAAGGGAGAAGGTTTGGATCCATTAAAACGTTTAATCCCGCTGCAAATGTTTGCACCTGTCCTAAGTCAGGAATCTGATGTACAGTAGTTGTCATTTGTTTATGTAATATATACGTGTTTCTCGTTTCTCGTTTTGTTTATATAGATTAGACCGTTCGTTTTCCCGTTTGAATGGTTTTACACTAGTAATTTTGGGGCCCTTTATAGCTTGTTGTTCGGTGTGAGCCAAGGCTCCGTGTTGAAGGCCGTACTTTAACCTATAATGGTTTACTTTTTAAATTGTTATTTGTATGGAGAGTTGTCTCATTGGCACTCACACCACATCTTCCTATATCTAAGAAGTATTAAATACAAAAAAAAAAAAAAAAAAAAATGAATACATATTAAAATAATTCCAAATAGCAAATATATGTAACACATCTATTACAAATCAATTTACTGAAAACATTCATTTCTGAGCTTCAACGCTCTAAATATATATTTTTTCCTAAGTTGCACAAGTCTTTTACATTAGTAGTGCTTAATAATTGTAAAAGTTTATAAACAGATGACCTACGTCCATGATATGGTTTTATCAAACATTCACGCAAATTTCAATATAAAGGACATGATAAAATAAAATGTATTTCATCCTCAATATAATAAATACACAATGTACAGGTTTTAAGGTCTCTATTTACATTAGAATACCATAAATTCCCTTCTCTATAGCTAGATTATGTGACGACAATCTAAATTAAACAATACTTTTTTTGTAAATTTCGGGTATTGGTTTACAATAGAACGCTTGTGCCTACATCTTTTATATTTTCTAGATAGTTTACCCCAAGGAAGCATGTAGAACAATGCATGTTCTTGGTTTAGGTTTGATGGGAAATGTGAATATCAGAAAAACTGAAGGCAAAATTAAGCTGTACTTCTTTTATGACTGAAAATCATCGCCATTTCCTGAAGTGTTCATGACATTGTTGAAAACACTTTAAAACCATTCGCAAATGTTTTTGGGGGATGTTTGGTTTTAGTGCTGTTCGACTTCGTAATTAAAGGATTTGGCCTTCCATTTTGTGTTTCCATTTGAGCGCCACAAGTGAGTCTTGTAAAGTATGATGTATTGAATTATAAGCCTTGCTTTTTACTATCAATATGTTTTACTCGAGACGATTTTTCTGTGAAATGGAAACAACAAAAATTAGTTTCGACGCCATCTTATAAATTTCACCTTTTTACACCTATAGATCATCGTATGACCTTCAACAATGTGGAAAACCGCATATTCAACTATAAAAAGTACCGAAATGACAAATGCAAAACAATTCAAACGAGAAAACTAACAGCCTGATTTATGTAGAACAAATGAAGGGGGGATATGATATAAAGCAAAAAAACGACAACCATTAAAGTACATGCTTCTGACTTTTGACAGGCATATACAGCAAATGGTCGGGTTAAACATGTTTTTATTGGGGGTACGATATATTTATATCATTTTGATAGGCTAGAAAATGATAAATTATTCAAGAAACATAAAAGTTAAGCTTGAAAATATTGTCCAACCCCATCTGAACCAAAACATTAGTTAAAAGTAATGGATTAATATAGCACTCTTTGCTATTTTGTGGTAGCCAGTATGTTTTGGTGGAGGACGCAAGTGGTCTAGAAGACAATTATAGTCTATTAAAATACGAATTGAACACATCGACCACTTGCGAGGATCTAACGCACCACCGCAGTGTTGACAGGCTAGTGATACTATGGATAGACTAATTAGACTCGGCAACTGTTGGCCCGCATGGTATATCTTCAAAGAAGTTATTCTAATGAACTAATCGATAGTTGGCAAGTACATTAAATCGAAGGCATAACCATCTCATGAACATTGCGAGCTTTCCTTATAAATTACTGCGGGCTACACGAATCTGTCATGGTGGTGTAAGGAGCGGATTGCATGTTTATACATGTAGCATGTTCACCCCACCACATATTCTTGTTGAAAGTCCGGAGCATGTAATTCATTGACCAGTAGAAGAAGAGAAGCGAAAGATACAAAAGCGGCATTCAAACTCATAAGTCGAAAATAGATTGTCAACGTCTTGGCTAGAATAGAAAAATAAGTCCAACAGACAAACAACAGTACACAAAACACAACATAGAAAACTAAACACTGAGTGAATAATACGAACCCCACCACAACTTGGAGTTATCTCTGATGCTCCGGAAGGTTAAACAGATCCTGCTCACGATGTGGCACCCGTCGTGTTGCTCATGTAAATACAAACCTGTTAAATTGTTGGGTAGGTCACCTACGGGGAAAAGGGGACGAGTAACGACAATTGGAAAATATCTGTCGGCATATGTGAAACAGATATTCCATAACGGTCAACCAAATCGTGATGTCGTCCGTTAAATTTACGAAGGATTGATTTCAGCTTTACCACTTGGAACTCTTGGTTCACAACTTTCATGTGAGCAGCAACCCTCTATCGAGGAAATTGTAATAAGAAATACAAGCCCTGAAATATCGTATCAACTGGGAGATATATACTCCGTATAATACAATGATAGTCGTTGACGATGTCTCTTGTTTTTCGTTTAATGTTTTGTAACAAATCAGACCGTTGGTTGTTTTGTTTTATTGTTTCTCATTTTACCATGTCGAGGTCTTATATAACTGACTATATGGTATGGGTTTTACTCCTTGATTAAGACCACACGGTGACCTAAAAGTACTTAAATCTGGATAGTGTCTTGTTTTCCTATTATACCACAGCTCCTTATTTGATATTAATGTTGGGTAATATCGCGGTTATCTTTTCATTAGTTAGTTGGACGAGTTCCCTAATAATTGCCACACATTAGTAGACAATTATCACAGGCACTCGTCTCAGAATTATTTTTTAATGTATATAGGAATTTTTTTTCTGAGACGAGTTCCTGTGACAAGTATAGCTAAAAAATGGTTGATTGTAGACGCCAAAGAGACTGAGAAATAAAAGTCGTGTATCAGTTTACCAAATTTCAATTGCCTAAGCGTTTAACGGATCATTATAAAATAACCTTTTAAGCACCTATTTAACTAGAGGCTCCAAGGAGCCAGTGTCGTTCACCTGATATTGTTATTATGTGCCGGCACTAAGCCGGTCCATTATATATGAGTTTGAGATACATAAGTTTCTGCGGATCTGCGTTATTTTTTTGAAAATAAAAGATTTTAGGTAATTGAAATAAATACACTTTTTATTAATCTTTATATAAGAAGATGCCAAATATGTATAACAATGAATGTTCATTGTTTTATTATGCACATAATGCATGACCCGTATTTGGGGATTTCCCAAACCAGGTTATTTTTGGAAATGTAAACAACTTGAAGGTACCATGTTCGTCGGAACATGGGAAATGATTTACAGTTTGCGTTATTTTCTTATTTCATATTCTATTTTGATTATAGTATAAACAGTTTTCATCATTTAGAAAAAAATAATCATAATACAGATATCTTTACTTTCAATGTAAACGATCTCGGGAGTTTTTATAGGTAACTGAATGTGATTTTCAAACCTCTCTCATGTTAAATTTCCACTTGGTGTTTGTTAATACTTTTCAATTTTACTGCAACCAAACAGATTGAAATGAAAACATTTTGTCCAGGATTTGTCAGTTGTTACGAAAGAATAATTTGCTATACTGTCTGAAGCTTTCTGATTTTGAGTTGTAGTATGAAGCAGTTTTTTAGTCTGTCGTATACCCAATGAAGGGGATAAGGAGTAAATGTACATGAGACAATATTAATATCATTACATGGTAAAACCCAAATATAGAACGTTTTTATTGTTGTCCTTCATCTTCAAGTCACCATGAGGCATTCAACAATGATCAATATTTCTCATAACTGGTAGTAAGTTAAAGTTGACCCTTCGCATTGGTTTGAACAGAATTCATGGTTAAATATCACACAAAGCTACATTTCTATTTTATAGATAGATATAGGAAGATGTGGTATGAGTGCCAATGATACAACTCTCCATTCAAATAACAATTTATAAAAGTAAACCATTATAGATCAATGTACGGCCTTCAACACGGAGCCTTGGCTCACACCGAACAACAAGCTATAAAGGGCCACAAAATTACTAGTGTAAAACCATTCAAACGGGAAAACCAACGGTCTAATCTATATATAAAAAAATATATGACTGTTTGTTGATACTTTTAAATTTCACCAAAAGCGAATAGAAACGAAAACATTATGTCTATGATTTCTCAACCTTTACTGAGAGGAATACTTTGATATTTATTTGCTTTAAGATTTTAATATCTTTTGTCAAACGAAGTTTGATAAAGGATTTAGTGTTTCATCTGTCCATCATAAAGATAGAGTTCATCTATCTAGTTTAAACATATTTGTTTATAGTGGATTGGGAAACAAGTTATTGCAATTTCCATTTTGCGTGTGCGAGTGCTGCCTTTTATCGGAGTAAGCCTTCTCTTTTTCGAAATCTACAAGGATGTCTTTTACGTGCAAGAGGGCTCTATCTTAACGGGTCAGCCATTTATCGTCCCCTTCCGACGGACTATCATAATTCTATCATCCTTTCTCAAGACTACACTCACAAATGATGTCAAGGGAGAGCCGGAACGAGGATCGAACCAGGAATCTTTGTGTTAGTAGTCTGATGCACTATAACCACTACACCACGACTCCCCATCTATCTGTGATATAGTTATAGTTCATGAAATTTTTTTCATAGCTGCGTCTTGAATAACCAAGGGGTCCCGATAAAAATAAGGTTATCTTGACCTACATTTCACATATGAGTGACTGATTAAAAAGTTTGCGTTAGAGTACATATCTGAGATACAACTCGTGGAGAAAAAATATTTTGTCAGTAAAATTCATTGATGAGGAAATGAGGTGAAAGGCTGTGTTTAAGTCCATATCTGAGATGAGGAATACAAATATTTTGTTAGTAGATGCAACTTAGATAAACACGAGTTTCAAAATCAAGTCTTGAAAATGAATTAAAGGATATTCTTTTTCATCAACTGGTCTTAAAAGATATTCGATTTCAACAACTGCACATTTAAGTTATATCTTCTAGCACTATCATAAATAATTGGATTGGACCAGTTCTGTCAATTGAGGATTAAAGGCTACTCAATATAAAGATTTTTTATATAATATTTTGCACTGTTTTTTACATAAAAAATCTCCATATTCCAATTAACTCTCTTGTTTACAATTGATGCATGAAATAATGCAACTGGTATACCTTTGCTTTAGTTTCAGAGATATAAGTCAAAAACTACATTTCCCCCTAAATTCTATTTGTAGCCATGTCTGCCATGTTGGTTGGCAGGCAGGGTCATCGGACACACTAGAAACCCATTGCTGATTGTGGCAAAATTTGGTTAATGTGTCTCAGATGTTTCAGAAGACTTTTGTAAAAGATTAAAAAAAAATTACGAAAAAAAAATTTGACTTCAAAGGGCATATATATATAAACTCCTTATGGGATCAATTGACCGTTTTAGTAATTAGACTTATTTGTAGATCTGACTTTGCTGAACATAAAACATGTTTACAGTTTATCTCTATCTATAATAATATTCAAGATAGTCACCAAAATTTCCTTTCAATTACCAATTCAGGGGCAGAAACCCAACAACGGATTGTCTGATTTGTCTGAAAATTTCATAGAAGATACATTATGTACATCTTGACCTGATAAACAACATAATTTTTTGATATTTAAAAGTAGTGAACGAATTCCTCATCCGCTTGCCATACAGATGGCCCGTGTTCAAAGTTGGATCAAGCGCAGAGCTATACTAAAATCTAGATAAAAAGAATTACCGGAAAGATTGGAAAACAGAACATACAATGCTACAGAAAACCTTTGCTGGACCGAGGAAACACACTCAAACACGATACATCATTTTTTTAAAGGAATAAAGAAGACACCATGTTTATTTCTGTTCTTCATCTCGAAGTCACCGTGAAGCTTCAATATGGAAGAAAAAATTCTCATCTTACTACTATTTCATGATGGCGCTTAGAACGGAATCGAAGGGGCAAATATCTAATAAGTACTGTCATAAATTGCTCGGCAATCTCCACGTAAATCTAAAAACAGTACACACATTCATTCACCAACGATGAACAACAAGATGTATTTAGTCTTAGATGCATAATTTTTATGCAGTTAAGCTGCATTATGCGAGCACCCTAGATTTGTGTTCTACCCAATAAATGCTGAAATATGTGCAATTGTTATTATCTAGCTGGCTACTTTGTTATATATTACTAATGGAACACTTTTTTCATACTTTTAATTCTGGATTACAAAAAATATAACCAGAAAAACCTTAAATGATCGCCGTCGAATCACCCAAAAGTTTTGAAGTTGCACATAGGAAATAGTGCTCATTAGGAATCCTTATGTAGTTTATTATCGCCTGTGCTTTTGGCTAAGATGTCAAAGAACAATTGTATGAAATATTTAATCGCCGAAAATCTCAAAAGACAAGTAGTTTAGAATTCCCAAATGGCAAAAGTCGTCGGAATATTGTTTGTCGTCAATACGAAGTACAACTACGTCAGTTGTCTATTAATAAGTTCAACTGTTGGCGGCATTTTCAAATTAGAAAACGTAATTTTCGTATCTTTTAAATTGGGAGGATTCTGATGATAGAAAGGTAATTACTGTTATTCGTGATTTCCTTTTGTTTGAGATGAGTGTAAATAAATTATGAATTCACATTTGAATTTCATTTTTTTTTAAATTACTCCGTTTTTGACATAAATGACCTTGTCACGTAATGCACCAACATAAGCAGTAGTCTCGATCATCCAGCCGCTTTATTTTTCAAAGTAGAGCGTCTGGATGACAAGTGAGATAAAAATGGTTATTTATGACATTCGGAATAGTATCGGCTTTTTTAGCTTGTTGTCAAAGATAATGTCCAAGACGAATAACCAAGAAGTTGGTTATTGACTTCGGAAGAAATGACATTACGATGATATTATTGAAAAGCCCGAGTGTACCGATTGTTGTTTAAAGCTATTTATATATTTTTGTGACGAAATACAATTCAATTCAATTCAATTCAAAGCTTTATTTATAGTCGGCATGTTACATAACAAATAAACATAAGCTCTCTGAGCTTTTATAACCGACAAATGCATACATTTACATAACAAACATACACAATACAAATATTAAAACATAAAAGACATAGAACATACATTTCATGCACATTTAGGCTACACTATTTAAATACTATATTCTATACATGCATAAGAATAAGCACTAAAAGCAAACATAAAAAATAAAGCACAGCATTCACAAATTATAAAAAGCTAAGCAAACATTCACAGAAAGCAGCACTATTATATTTCAAGCTGTAACATAAAATAAATAAAACTAAGCACATGCATTGCAATGGCATGAGTTGCCATTCCATGAGTTTATTAGACTCTTGAATTGGGTAAAAGATGTTTCAGTTCTAAAGTGGTTTGGCAACTCATTCCATAGTTTGGCAGCAGAATATCTGAAAGATTTCAAGCCATACCTTGTTGTTCTTACGTCAGGTATTTCAGCTAAATTTTGGTATCTGAAAGAATATTTTGTTTTTTTAATATTTATAAGATCATGGAGGTACACTGGGTTTTCATGATTGACTGTTCTAAAGACCTCTATTGCCATGGTTCTTAGGCGTCTTACTTTAAGTGATGGCATTTTTGATTTTAAGAGTAAGTCTTCATATGTGCTATTGTGATCCTGGTAAATGAAGCGAAGTGCTCTTTCTTGTACTTTTTCAATTTTTGTAGTGTTGGCCTCGCTGCAGAAATGCCAGGACAATGAGCAGAAATTAAAGTTTGACATAATAAAGGAGTGATATATTGTTAGTTTTCCAAGTTTGTTTAAGTATTTGCCAAGTTTTTTTAAAACATTTCGTTGTCTGGATGCTTTTTTTGCAGATGTTTGATATATGCGTGTTGAAATTTAGTTCAAAGTCAATGGTGATGCCTAATAGTTTGACCTCTTTTTCACATTTTATTTTGTTACCTGCTAGATCAAATGTAATGTTTTTGCCCATTGTTTTTTTGCCAATTGCCAAAGCTTGAAATTTTTCAGGGTTTGCCTTCATTTGATTGGAAGAAAACCATTCTATCAGAGCCAAACTGTCTTTTTCAAGTGTGGAGATAACGGTGTCTATATCTCTATTTGCATAAGATAATGTGTTGTCATCAGCATAATTGTAAAGTGAACTGTTTGTGGTGAAGTGAAATATGTCATTAATGAAGATGTTAAACAGTATAGGACCTAGAATAGAACCTTGTGGTACTCCTTTATATATGTTTTGCCAATTGCTCAGACTAGAGCCAACTCTAACACATTGTTTCCTGTTAGATAAGTAATTTTTAATGAGTTTTAATGACGAAGTTGAAAGACCATATGCCTCAAGCTTAAGCAGTAGAAGATCGTGAGGGAGACAATCGAAAGCCTTAGATAGATCCATTAGAATTGAGCCAATAAACTTATTTTGATCAAGTGCCGTTTTCCAGTCTTCGATGATTCTGAGTAGAGTAGTTTGACATCCATATTTTGGTCGAAAAGCAGATAAGTATGGATGAAAGTGTGTATTGAAGTATTCAACTAGCTGGTTGTAAATTGCTCGTTCAAAAAATTTTGAAATTGCTGGAAGTATACTTACTGGTCTATAGTTGCCCACATCAAGTACATTGTTCTTTTTATGCAGTGGTACAACTTGTGCCTCTTTTAATTTGTCTGGAAAAGTGGCTGATTTTATAGTCTTGTTTATCAATTCAGTTATTGGTTTTGTGATAACTGGTTGTGCTAGTTTTAGAACTTTAACTGATATGCCATCTATTCCTGTTGCCTTTTTTATGTTTAATTTTTTAAGTTGTTTATCTACAAATTCATTTGAGATGGCACTAAATTCAAGTTGTTGTGTGGCAGTTTTGTTTTCGTGTATTTTTTTAACACTTGGATGGTTATTATTAGCAGGTGTGTTGTTGCCAATATCTTTAGCCACATTTATAAAAAAGTCATTGAAGTGTTCTGCTACTTTCTTTTGGTCACTTATTATGTTTTCTTCATCACATAGAATGATATTTTTTGTGAAGTTGCTACCTTTGTTTGTAATAAAAGGTTTAATAGTAGGCCAGAAATCAGATGTTTTTGGTCCGCCTATGCAGCGTTCGAAAAAGTATGTTTTAATGGATTTTTTCTTTATTTTATTGACTAGATTTCTCTGTTGTCTATAGAGTTCCCAGTTATTACCCGATTTTTATTTGTTATACCTATTGTACAGTTGTCTTTTTTTTGTACACTGCTTTTCGTAGCTCCTGGTTCATAAATGGTGCTGGTTGTTTACATTGTTTTCTTTTTTTCAAGGGAGCATGTTGGTCTAAAACATTTACCACAGCCTTTTCAAAATCTGAATACGCCTGATTCATATCATCTTGATCTATTATTCTAGAAAATTCAATTTTTTCTAAGTCTGAAATAAAATTATCTTGATCTAATTTTTTAAAGCTTCTATAAGTTTTATACTCTGTGGTCTTATTTGAAATTTGACCCTTTATCTGTGCACTGATCATATTGTGTACATCACTAATACCAGTATTAAAATTTCTTATATTCATACATAAACTAGATTTATTTGTCAGTACAACATCTATCAGACTTGGATTATTCCCCTTAGTATGACATGTAGGTTCATGAAGACGCCGAAATATCACCTTCATCCAAGATATGTTTGTTGTATCTATCTAAATCTTGATATGTGTAAACATGGTAAAGACAAAGAGGAAGTTGAGAGATACACAATGATGTACACTTTCAAAGAAAAACAAAGTGTATCTAAAAGATGCTAGAAGATTTTATACTAAATGGTCAAAATGATTTGTACATTAGATTTTCTGCAAAAGACAGTTTAACAATATATTCAGCATGAATGAAGAGAGGTGTCAATGAGGCAGCTACCAGTGAATCCAATGCCATAAAATACCAAAAGTAGTCTCGACATCTTCATTATTAACAGTTTATCATGTAGACTAAAACAAAAAGTGAAGATAAAATTGCCAATAGCTCAATATTACACAACTAAGGAAATGTAGTATGAATACCAACTATCCACTCAAGTTCAAATGAATTGGATGTGAATAATTATAGGCAACTGTATGGCCTTCAAAAAAGATAAAAAATCCATTCTTGGTTTGAATAGAGAAAACAAACAGGGAATGTGTCAAAGAGACACTGGGCAACCCGACAAGCAGTAAACAGTTTAATGCCACCAATGGGTCGGGTCTTCAACGCTGCAAGATAATATTGCACCCTAAAGCGGGATTCAGCTTGCCCCAGGACAATAATTTATACAATATATTTCTATGATGTTTTTTTTTAAACAATTTGTTTTTCATATATATGCTATGCTGGTGACTAAAAATTAATCTGATTTTAATATTTACTTTCTTTTGTAGACAAACCAATGATGATTTATGGACACAGATTTTATGTGTAAAATGTGAAGAATTAAAAAAATGTAATATTCAGGATTTTCATTGTATCATAAACAATCATGCTTCAATTTTATAAGAACAAAGTTCAAACTGAAAGATTTTTTTTTAATTACTGAAGTATCAATCAGTATAAATAGATCACAGTACCAAACATGTTGGATATACATTATTTTGACAGGCGCCACAGAGCGAAAAAAAAACCCAACAGACGTATATTGATTAAATGAAACAAATATCAAGAAACACATTATTGTCAGATATGGTAGGGATGTTAGATTTGTATTAACAAATTTAAAATCATATGAACAATTAAACAGTTAGTTTTTATGGTTGAAATGTATCTCATTTTCATGTCGGGCCCTTTTATAGTTGATTATATGGTAGGGAGTTTTCTTAATATTGAAGGCCATACAGTGATCACATTTGCGTATATCCATGTCATTTGAACTCTACTGGGTTGTTGCCTCGTTAGCAATCATACCAATTTCCTTATTTTTTATTTAAAAGGTTCACATGAGAAGTTTTTGTTCTTGTGAATCTGTCCTTTATTGTAGGCTAATACATATATAATGGAAATTATAAGAGTTGGAGAAGTAGAATACACTTTTGAGTCATTATCTTTTTTACAAGTAACTATGCAGTATGAGATAAATCCCATTCCATCTTTTCCATGTACATGATTCAAACATGCATTCAAAGAGTATTGGGTTTCATGACTGACTGGTTAAGTTCTATATTTTTCCATGGACACGGGCTACACTGGCAAAGTGGTTTTGTATGAAGGTTGGTTCCAAAATATTTTCTTCCTAAAAGAATTAGGCGATTATTGGTGTAACAGCTAAAAACATTCAGACTATTCTGTCGTTTGCAGTTTTAAGATCAATTAATTTTGTAAATGAAAATGGAATTGGCTCATTGTGTGATTTCGCTGATCTGCCAGTTATACTTGTTAAGGAAGTTTTTCTACATACGCAATCTTATAGTATTTGTATGAGATGTTTTTCTTTACATAGACGTAACTTGATGTGTGTTTTTTTGTAAGGTGAATGCATCAGATTTATAAAAAAAAGGACATTATAAGTTATGACAGGAATTTACAGAAATGAGAAAAATGAGATAAAACAAGGAAAAATGGATAAAAAATAAAGAATAGAGACTAACGGTGACACAATATACTGATGGTTGGTTCCTTGACGTCCAGTGACAATTATTTCATGCATGTTCAGGACGATGTGATACAAAACAAAGAGAGAATAATGGTATTTTATAGTATGAAGATATTAAAGGGAATAAAGTGGACAGGTGTGCAATAATATAAAATAGTTTAATCTTTGGTTGCTTTTTTATCGTCTTGTGGTAAATAATGGTAATGTTCAGGATGAAAAGAAATTAACAATAATTATAAAAAGGAGGTCCTAATTTACAGCCCGTTGAACTATTGAAGCAGAAATATAGATTTAAGTATAACGGTCCTCCTACGGACCCCCTTTGAAGCGTACAGAGAGCGTGGTAGCCTCTATACACAGTGGCAAATCCAGAACTTGTTATTAGGGAGGGGAACTACAATCACTCGTGCTACAGTGTTTCCCTACATAATCAACCACATTTTTCCTACGAAAAAAATGGGGTGGATCCCTCTATGACGAGTGCTGTAATATTCAGTTACACAGGGCCGTAACTAGGCCTCAGAATAAAACGAGGAGGGCGTTTGGGTGCCGCCGTCTGTGGTACCCAGGTAATGGGGAAACCAGGGGTGACACAACCAGCCAAAACTGGAAAAGTAGTTAATGATCAAGTCGAAGATAAAAACCATGACAAAAAAGAGTAAAACTTATATACAGTACTTTTAATCAACGAAAACAATATCCGAAATCTGAATATATTTAAGTACGGCCAATTAAAGCTTAATTTTGACTCTTGGATTTTTATTACATGTTAATAAATCACTCAGTTTCAGACACAGGCACTTGTCGCAGAAAAAAAAATCCTATATACATTTTTGTACCTTAAAATATAACACATTTAAGGCCTGTGGTTTCAGACAAGAACTTCGAGAACAGGAATACGTGTGAAATATTTTTTTAAGCAGTTTTATTTATTTGACGTTTGTATTAAAATTTCCCATCAGCAAGTTGGCCAACATAAAGTGAGCTACAAGTACATATACTACACTGTTTTCTGCTGTTGTTTTTTTAAATCATGTTGGGGATAACGGAAGTGCTATTTATAGATATGTTCTATATTTAATTATTTGTTACGGCCCCTATAAATATTTGACCAGTCCGGTTAATCACCCCAGACGCTATATTTAAATATGCGTCTGGGTAATCGAGACTACTTAAGCAGATAAGGTGTTTACACTTTCTTAAGAATGAAGAAGATCCGGATCAATCGACGTTGATGGGATGTTTTAATAAATGGGGACAACTCGTCCCCGAGACAAGTCGGACCTTTTGAGAAGACAACACAGACCGCTTGTCAGATTTACCTAGTGTTTCATAATATGTCGGACTTACATGTCTAGCGGAGCCATCAATCTCTCGTTTGTGCATTGGTGTCCATTTGGAGATATTTTAAGGGGCCTAAAGAAGGAAGGCATTTACTATAGAACCCAATGTTTTTTTTTGTTTTTTTTTTTTAATTTTCAAATGAGTATTATTTCAAAAACAGTAAGTGGTAGACGAATGTGGTAGACACACATGGTCTTCAGTAATTGTACAATATAACAAATCAAAGAAAATATAGGGGAAGTTCCTGGGGTCACCCCACCCCCTCCTGTTTGGGAACTTTGAAATGGTTGAGATCCCCACCCTAAACCGTATATATTCAAGTATGGGACAATATAATAAATCAAATGAAATGGGAAGTCCCTGGAGTCACCCCCTTTTCCTGTCTGAGAACTTGGAAACGGTCGAGATCCCCATCCCTTAACCATATATATGCAAGTATTCAAGTATGGGACAATATGATAAATCAAATGAAATATAGGGGGAGTCCCTGGAGTCGCCCCACCCCCTCCCGTTGGAGAACTTGGAAATGGTCGAGATCTCCACCCCTAAACCATACGTACTCATGTATGGGACAACATAACTAATCAACTGAAATATAGGGGGAGTTCCTGGAGTCACTCCACCACCTCCTGTTTGAGAACTTTGAAACGGTCGAGATCCCCACCCCTTAACCATATATATTCAAGTATGGGACAATGAAATAAATCTAATGAAATAAAGGGGTAGTCACCGGAGTCGCCCCACCCCTCCTGTTTGAGAACTTGTAAATGGTCTAGTTACAACTCCTAAACCATACATACTCCTGTATGGGACTATATAACAAATCTAATGAAATATAGTGGGAGTACCTGTGATCACCCTACCCCCTCCTGTTTGATAAATTGGAAACGGATGAGATCCCCATACCACCCCTAAACTATATATATTCATGTATGGGACAATACGATAAATCAAATGAAATATAATGGGAGTTCCTGAAGTCACCCCACCCCCTCCTGTTTGAGAACTTGGAAACGGTCGAGATCCCCACCCTAAACCATATATATTCAAGTATTGGATAATATAATAAATCAAATGAAATTTAGGGGGAGTCCCTGGAGTCACTACACCCCCTCCTGTTTGGAGAACTTGGAAACGGTCGAGATCCCCAACCCTTAACCATATGTATTTATGTTTGTGACAATATAAAAAATCAAATTAAATATAGGGGGAGTCTCTGGGGGTCACCCCACCCCTCCTGTTTGAAAATTTGAAAACGGTTGAGATCCCCACTCCTAAACCATATAAATTCATGTATGGGACAATATAACAAATCAAATGAAATATAGGGGGAGTCCCTAGGGTCATCGTACATCCTCCTGTTTGAGAACTTGGAAGCAGTCAAGATCCTCACCCCTAAACCATATATTCTCATGTATGGGACTATATAACAAATCAAATGAAATATATGGGGAGTCCCTGTGATTACCCAACCCCTCTTGTTTGAGAACTTGGAAACGGTCGAGATCCAAACCCCTAAACAATATATATTCATATATGGGACAATATAACTAATCAAATGAAATATAGGGAGAGTCCCTGGACTCACTCTACCCTCTCCTGTTGGAGAACTTGGAAACCGATGAGATCCCCACCCCTAAACAATATATATATTCATGTATGGGACAATATAACAAATCAAATGAAATATGGGAAGTCCCTAAGGTCACCCTACCCCCTCCTGTTTGAGAACTTGAAAACCGTCGAGATTCACACCCCTAAACCATATATATTCATGTAAGGGACAATATAAAAAATCATTTACATTTACTATGGGCAGGTCAGTCAGACCTCAACATTGATTCCTGTAGTAGTAAACATTTGTCTGATTTGTGTCTCATAATTTTTGTACTATAGAACACAAACTCGATTTCTTTCCAGGGAAACATTAAGTCCATTCATACTATTACAAGTTCGTACTAAGTCAACTTGTACTACTAACAGTCAACTAATACCAACGTTAACTACCAACTAGAACAACTGCAATCATTGCGAACTTGTACCACTGCAGACTCACCATTAAAAATATACATTGATATATGCATTGCTTTTGAAAACCTTGATAACATATAAATTATTTGCCTTTGAGTTAATAATTAATTCATTAGATACACATAAATGTACACTATATGAATGTTTAATGTTGAAGCAACATTGCCACAGTTTTCATAATTACGTTTGCCTTGGTTTTTTGTTTACTGCCCTCACAGCTTACAGCGCTTTGATTTTATTAGTTGTTATTGGCTTTGAACTAGCTGTCAGTAACTGCGAATACTCACAGATCTGTCCTTAGTGTCTTTTTGTTGTGGGGATATACAAGTACCCTGCCACGTCCACTCTGTGTGTTGTTGTTGGATGTATTTCAATTTGTATTCATCTGATGAGTTGAGACTTTTTCAACTGATTTTTTATTGTGTGTTTTTATGTTCTTACTGTTACACCACTCTCCCAGGTTAGGACGATGATTGGGGCCCGCTAACATGTTTAACCCCGCCACGTTCTGTATGTTTAGGTCCCTAGTCACGAGCCTGTAATTCAATGGTTGTCGTTTGTTGTGTTACATATATCTGTATTTCGCTTATTACTTTGTACATAAATTAGGCCGTTATTTTTCTCGTTTTATTGGTTTTACATTTGTCATTTCAAGGCCTTTTATAGCTGACTATGGCTTTGCTTATTGTTGAAGACTGTACGGAGACCTATAGCTGTAAATCAGTGCCATTTTGGTCTCTTGTGAAGAGTTGTCTCATTGCCAATCATACCATACCTTATTTTTTATATATGGAAGATAACTTGGCAGAAATTTACACCCGAATAGGCAACATATTCGACTGATACAAAAATTCACAGCATTGATTTTGTTTTGTTATGTAATCCAAATATTTATGAAAACCCCTGTTTTCGTTGTTTTGGTGACGAGGCTAATTGATGGCTTCATAATAAACAAAGATTTTCATATGAATGCATCTAATTTACTACTTAAATCAAAATACTATAGGGTTAATGTTCATTTTTGGTTAGGTCTGTTACTATCGACTCGGCTGTGTTGATTCTGGAACGAAAAAATAATTACGTATTAATGTTATATATAAGAAATTATACGCATAAACTATGACGAATTAGTAAATTCTTATTAACAGATACTGAATAAGAAACCTTGCAATATATTTGTATTGCATTTTGAGATTTATTGCTGTGTTATATTTTAACAGAAAAGATAAGTATAACTGCTAATTGTAGATTTCTTTTCCTTTATTGTAAAACCACATGTATCAGAGTGAAGGACAGTTTCATATTAGCAGTTTAATTACTTTGAGACTGAGCGGGATTTCTTAAACACATTTTTTTTTATGTTTTGTCTGTACTTTTTCCTCTTTGATAAAGTTGTGATAGAGTTCATCGCTTTTCATTTTCATCAAATATAACTTTTGTGTTTAATATACCTTAAGTATACCTTTACTATTTTGTTTAATATGTAGGCACAGAGTGTTAAGATTTAAAAGTAATCTCAATTTAACCCCTACATATGTTTGTATACCCATTACTAGCCAGTTATCTCGTCCGTGTTGCTTTTTATTGTTATTATTAATAAGTGTTTTTTTTTCAATTTTAAAGCATAAAGTTTAATGAAACCATAATTAATATTACACTATTGATAGCAATTGACGAAAAGGTAATATTTAAAGCAGTTGACGATGAAATACATTTTAAACATTTTTTGATTTGAACGTCACTGATGAGTCTTTTGTAGACACACGCGCGACTGGCGTGAATACAAAATTTCAATCCTGGTATCTATGATGAGTTTATATAACAAACTAACCTGTTTGCATACATGCGTTACATTTACATGTTCCCGGTCTTAGTTGTGGAATCCTTGCCTCTGTTTTAATTGAGAGATCTGGACACGATAGCTGTACCGTCATGTAATTCAATATTTCTCCAGTGCAACATTTACAGTGTTGGTTATATGGGTCCTGTGATCGTCCACCAATAAGAGATTCATCAGCCAGCATTAGTTGAGGTAACTGCATACTAGCTCCACATCCACCAGTACAGTAAGATAGTGTTACACTTTCATCAGATGTACAGATACTGGAGTTAAGTTTATATTCTAGAACCTTTGTAACTGTTGCCATTTCACAGGTTGCTGAAAGATTATGAATACATTAAACTTTGTTGATATCATGTACACGTACCCTACTCTAAAACCAAAATTTGAAACACACTTTCTATCTCTTTATCATATTAGTCTAGTCAAACTAAGATTTAACCTCAAACTAATTGCAACAGAAAATGTTTTAGTTCTAATCTATAGCATTATGCCCTTTATATACACAGAAAAAAGTCCCATAAAATCTAACTTGAGGAAAACTCAAAATCAGCATTTTTAATTTCCTATGGAAATTAACATTGGAAGGGGAGATAACTCTCACAAAATTGAGTCTTTTTCGGTCAGTTTTTGGTTGTCTTTCTTGAAATTTATGTAAAATATGATGCTTTGATGGGGTTATAAGTTTGTATTTGACTAGATTATATAATCTTCTGCTCATGAAATGTTCAAAACCGAAGTGTTATGGGTAGTTTTATTTTTTTCGTGCATTTTTCATTAAATAAATTGCAAATTTGAAGCTTTGTGACCATTTTGAAAAAATAATGTGAAAATTTGGTATTGTGTATATTTGTATTTTATATTTTTTCAGCAACTTACTTATCTAAAGAAACTTTAAACCACAAAAAGAAGAATACATGCTTAATTATCTTTATCAAATTTGAGATTTTTTACCTTGACATGTTGAAAAATTCAATAAATGGTCAACTAATTAATTACGAAATCTAGATTATAGCATGATAAAAGATATGAAAACACCTTTAGAGTTGTTTGTTATACTCTAAAGACCACTAAAAAATCAAGAATCAATACATTCTGATGAATAGAAGTGGTAAAGTAATAATTTTGTATCAATTTTTATTGATATTTCTGCCTTTTTTGCAAGAGTTATCTCCTTTTTCAATGCAAATCTCCATAGGAATTTTAAATGGTGATTTTTTTAGTCTTCCTCAAGTTAGATTTTATGGGACTTTTTTCTGTGTATATATGGGGTATAATGCTAAAGATTAAAACTTAAAAATCTTCTGTTGCAATTACTTTCGGGTTAGGGTAAAATTTATGCTAGATTGACTGGACTATATCTAATAGTTCTTCAACCAAAATCAGTTTAGTTTTTGGTAGAGTAGTTATTCTTGGTCTTATCCATTTATGTATGGTAGCTGTTGTGGTATTTATGAGATGAACTACAACACGAAGTATGCTAACTGAAGTTATCGGCGCATTATCATCGTCAAAAGTCTAAAACCTAAATTGATTTGATTAAAAATATTCTAATTGAAATGACAAAGCTACATTTTTACCTGTCTATTTTGCAAATTTGATAATGATTTGTTACAGTTTTTCGTTTATATAATGACATACATGTTTTTGTAGTTATCAAATGCAGCTACAATGTTACAACAGTTTAGAAAAAATACAATATATTTATACCAAATTGTGTTACTCTCACAAGGAAATATGGTTTAGTGGAACTTTTGAGATTCCTGTCAATTTTGGGACTTTTTTATTGCAATTTGTCTACCTCCTAATTCTCAATAGCTTTATTTCTTCAGAATTTGCATGAGATTCATTTAGGATGAGACATGAATAGATAAAGTTTCAGATTTAAATATAGACACAGAACTCGTTATGTGCCTTGTTTTCAGTTTCTGATATATTTTTTAAAGCCTCTGTTACTTATTAAAGTGCACATATGATATATACATTGCCAAAACGAAGATTAATCAAAGTTGTTCCTTATTTTCTAAATAACTGTTTAGATTTTTTCTTTGAAAAAATAAGTGAACACTATACTTTAATTCAAATGCATATACGTACTTTTCTCTGGTATACATGATCTGCAACAAGAGTCATTACTTGCAAATTCCAGCACTTCACCCTAAAATATTCAACAGATTGTCTGATTAAACTCTTGAAAATGATTGGTTATAAGATAAGTTATTCATTTCTCATTCAATAATTTTGCAAGATATAAAATGACAAGAAAAACCAGATGCTTTATATAAGGTATAAGAAGATTCATATCCCCAATACTTCTATTATAATCATTCACCTCAATCTATTACTTCATACCCGATAATAATTTGACCATTCAAACAATGAATTTTAGTAGTCATGCATATCAAGAATGCACACGCTCTAATGACTTGTTGAGTGGTGTTTGTGTTACGCCGCACATTTACCTTTAAACACGTTCTAATGAATAAATTGATTGAATTTTGGGTTTTTAACGCCACTTTTGGGCTATTTCGTAGCGGCCAGTTTTTATAGCCGGAGGAAGCCGGAGAACCCGGATATATTTGCATTACTTACCGGTAGACATCCAGTAGGCTCATTACACATTGGAGCACATGTTACTTCACCATTTACACATTCGCACTTTTCGCATTTATTTTGGAACAAAGCACCAGGCTGTAAATAAAAAAAAAAATAAACATCTAAAGAACAGAAGACATCCAGCTAGAAAAGAAGTCAACCATCAGTAGATACATGTACATGTATGGCCTAAGATTGCTATCACTTGTTGAAATTAAAATTTGATGTACAGTGAAGAACCTCAGATGACGGCAAAAGTTCGAATTTCATCATTTTCACCTTACCGTTCAAAGTTACAGAAATTGATAGTTGCTAGGATGATACTAGATCGTTAGAAAAAAATATTGGGTTTCTTTATTATCAATGGTTAGCTACTTTTTGAAATTTATGGATTTTTTTTCATTCCAACAATAGTTCCATTTGAACATTCTTACAGGCTTGAACATGTTTCAGAAGTAAAATGCAACTTTTGGATTTATTGATTTCTTCCAAACTATAAGAGATGTCAACTTTATTTGTATCATTGTAAGAGAAACATTTTGTTTTCTTGTTATAAACGCTTACATTGACCAGTTGCACATTTTCCGTTTTATAAGGAGATAACTATAGGTTCCTGTATGGCTGCATATTTGTAAATGTAACACCCGAATTATACCTGATGGTTTTTTACTGTTTAATGTTGCAACACATCGACTGATTGTCATATTCGGAGCAGCTCGAAATGGGAATTGTATTTTATTACAGTATGATATAGTAAGTAATAAATAAAGGTATACTTAGTCAACTATTACACTATATGTCACTAGCTTGACCGTTTGGATTTACTTTGAATTAAAAGTAAAGCATTGGGCTGGTCGATTTATGTTTGAAACTTAAACACATTAAATACTTGTATCTAAAATTCAACATACCATGTATTCTTCGCCACCAAATTGACATTTAGCACATTCCTCGTAAGTAACACATGCACCCTGTTCATTTCTGAAGAAATTATCTGCACAGATACACCCTTCATGATTACAATTGGTATCAATTTCTACAGGACTAGTTAAGTTGGCGCAATATTTTTCTGCACATGTTGAAAACGTGCTCCACATTTCGTTTTTCTTATCACATTCTGGAAATAGTAACAAGAACCTTTGAAGTGCAAATGATAGACAGTACAACTTGCAAAACGTTTTTTTTTTTAAATTCCAAATTGATTTATTGTCAAACCTTATAATAGGCAATAAGTCAACTGTGAAGGAGAAAGTTAAGGTCTTAAATTCGAATGTGTTTGACAATTTTACTAGTTTCTCTTAAAAAAATATTGAAAAAAAAAAAACAAAAAACCAAACAACACGGGACATCTCCTTGCTATATTTCTGTTTGTCTGTTTTTGTTTTCAGGATAAATGTTTATTCAGTAAGCTAAAAAAACTCGAACTATGAAAAACAACCCCAAAAACCGAAATGAATAGGCCAAGTGAAATCCATGCAATATGACTCATGGTATAAAGGGTATAATTGTTTGTCTTTGCTTGATGAAATACTTTGTTACCCCATGTTAGTAAATTTCGTTTAAATGTGAATTCACTACTTAGTTGTAAACAAAATTCTGTTCTTAAGATATCATTCCCTCTTAAATTTCTGTCAACTACCCTGATTAACTAACAATCTCAAAATGACTGTTTTCGAAAGATAAAAAAAAAACACCATTGTATCTTATATGCTTGTTATTGAATTTTTTAATATGCCCTACATCGGTACAAAAGCTATCCTTGACGTCTTGAACTCAATTTACAGTACAATGTGAGATATGAGATGTACATCTTTAGCTTTACTAAATAAACAAACTCTTACACAATTGTGAAAATTGTATTATACTAGGAAATAGTTATAACAATTACCACATGGTGGAAGATGACATTCTTCAACGAGGACATGTTCCTGTGGACAATCTTCCCCACCACTTTGTAATGTGCCCAGAACTTGTCTTGATCCTTTGCCACAACCTTGTTCATTATCACTTACACACATGCTATTTGGTGCATAAGTGTAGATACATGTACCTGAAAAATAGTTCAATTTTTATATGAGCAAATATTGTAGTTGTAATACAATTCAATTAGTTCTACCTAAAAGTAAACTTTTTCTTACATTTGTAGTAACTGTTAATGTTTTATAAACGTGCCAAGTACTACAGGGTTTAGATTATTCTTTAAGTCCTGTTCTAAAAAAAACATGAATTGAAGTACTCGTTGACAATTTGACATTTGAGTTTAATGCTCTATCCTTTTCAATTGATTTTCAACTTCGTACTTTATTTGCCAATTTAAACCATTTTGATTTGAGCGTCACTAATGGGTCATTTGTAGAAGGAATGCGCGTCTGGTGTACAACTTAAAAAAAACGGCTAATTTTTTTAAACTTAGTCTATTACTTTTTTTTTAGTATACAGACAATTGACATATTTCTCATCATGATATTAGCTGCAACCTAAATGGTAAATTTATTTATATTACTGTTTGATATCCGTAGACAACTCTGAATGTATGTGAACAGTTTCTTATTCATTACGCGTGTACAATTACCAATTAAGCCATGACCAATGGAATATATTTACTACACACTTTAGAAAAATATGAATACATTTTTTAATCACTTTCTTAGAAACATTTATAACACTGCGAATTTTAAATCATTGAGATAGAGAAATAGTACTGTGAATATGAAAACATAATAAATATATAATGAAGTACACTTACAATTTTCAGTTGGACATTCACGGTTTTCAGTAAGTTCTATAGATGGACACAGTGTAGAATTGAATGAAGACAGGAATTTTCGTGATCTTATTCGTTCTTCTTCAGGATTGCAACTACTAAGACAGTCTGACCAATCACTCCACTCGCCAACGGCACAACCTTAATAAATGATAATACATCAAATCATAGCTTGTGTAAGAAAATCAGGTTTACTCATCATAATTGAAATTGGTGGAATGTGTTGAAGAGTAGATTGGATTTTATGCAGAAAGAAAACACCATTTTTTCAATATTTATCCTTTAAAATATTGATACAAACAAAGACAATATTTGCAGCAAATGTAAAATCATATGTGAAATGTAAAATCATATGTGATAACTGCCTCTGTATTACAATACAGTCAGGACTCTACTTCGTCAAAATTATCTCCCCATTACGCCAGTTCATTTTCACAATCGTAGAAATGGAAGCCATTGTAGGGATGACGCGCTGCCAATTTTGCTCTCGGCAACCGATAAATTTATCCACATTGCACCATTACGATCCTTATATGTCAATTGTATTTTAAAAGACAAATGTATCAACTAGCTAATGAGCATTAGTTAATGATCTTGTCTGCATTGATTTAACTTAAAACTATTGTCTGATCGGTTGTCAGGTGGAATTTTCGAAAATTCATAAACATTTAAAAAAATTCTAATTAAATATTTCCTGGAAGGGCAGACTAGATTTTTTTAGTGGTTGAAGACTATAAACCCTAGTTTTCACACACAAAAAATTATAATTTTTCGAAGATATGCATTTTCATCATCCAACTTGAAAGACTGTTGTCAAGTACTTTCAGTAAAAAAATAGCTATTCGAACACACCTACTCTGTTTTTGTGATTCATTAGATAGGTATTTCACTTGACCCATATATTTCATCTTTTAGTACTGTGATTTTTTTATGTTATAAAGTCAACCTGTAGCTTTGATATATAAAAATGATAGAATCTGAAGCGAGACGATGTATGAAATATTCTTGCTATGTACGATATCAAGACAAAATATTCAACTCAAACACGCCCGAACATAAAAAGGTGCACTCGATTTTCTCTTTTCGATACAATTGTTACCCATTTTTTGGAATGTTTTCTTGAGTCACATAATGGAAGGGCAGACACGAAAATTACTGAACTAATAGATTGATATGTTTTCCGTCCGTGGTAAATTTTTTTTAAAAATCGGAGGTTATTCATTTTCTACATCCAACTTGAAAGATACCCATGTCGTCGACTTGATATCTAATTGTTCTGCTTAACTATGTACAGCACTACTAAATAAATTAAAAACTTATGCAAATGGTGTTTTCAAAATAAAACACTTCATAATTGAGAAGAAAATTGTAATTTTGTTTGTTTCTATTAACTTTTAAAATTTTTGTCACTATAGTAAACATTACAGTAAGCATTTATCGCCTTCTCTAACAAAGAGCTTCGATTCTTTTGTTCTATTCTAACCTGGTTTCCGACTGAATAAAGATAACCCTTATCAGATTTTTGAACCTTTGCAGATAACTCTAAATAATCGCTTTCCACCTTTTCAAATTCTAGTTGAAGACATAGTGTTATAATTCAGAACACTTGGTTAACAATTCATTCCCAAAATTACTTGAATAAACTGCAGTAGTTCTGACATACTTGAAACACCACTTGAGTAACGGAAAATAACTATACACGGACAGTTCGTCTTTAACTTTTTAGTAGCATGATCAAAGACAAATCATCAAAGATCAATTTTTGTTGCATTGCTTTCTGTATGATATAAATTCATATTCAATAATTTCTCATCAGTAAGCGATGATAATAACACAACATTTATTGTAGAAAGTCAATATATAATATCTTGCATGAACTTACACAGAAATTGAATGTGCAATTGGAAAATATATCGAGAAACTGTTTTGTTCAGTAACATGTATTGTATTGTAGAATTGAAGATAATATTTGTTTATTGCATGCTAACTTAATAAGATAGTTACATGGGATATCCTCGTTACAAGTTTCATATTCCTGGTTTTTTCCGCCGCAGACAGCTCCATCACACAAAGGCATTGGGTCATTACATTGTCTTGTTCTTGTCTTTTGACCACCATTGCAAGACATTGAACATTGTGACCATGGTGACCAATCTGACCAATTACCATCAACTTAAATCAAAATATAGTTATAATAATAAAAAAAAAGTGTCTTGTTAAAGTTTTGCGGTTGATATCGTATACATGTATATTTGTATTTTTCTGAAAAGATTTGCAGCAATAGTCATACTCATTTTGTATTGCTTTTATAAGCACAGTTGAATGTACTCGGTCAATCAAAAAGAGTAATTTAAAATCATATAATACATTTTCATGAGTGTTCCAATTGAAGTAAACAATACCCACTATCAGAAAAAAGACATAAATTTTTATTTATGCATCTTAAGCAATTCAATATCAACTGAAATAACGCAATCATCCTTATCAAACACGATAGACAATAGACTCTCCTTATGCGATTCAAATAGCAAACTCCGCCAGATCAGTCGAAAACAAATTATAATACTATATGGATATTGTTTTCTCTTTCTTGTCCAGCATGTAATCATTAGCTAATACAATAATCATGAACAGGCAATGAACCTGAAAGAAATAAATCAGTTTACATTCATATCCTTACCATTAGTGTCTGGATCTTTCAAACATTGAGCGCCTTCCTTGTAACAGTAACTGTAGAAAATAAGAAATTTCATTTTTAAAATCAGACAGTTAATATTTCATTAGAACTTTGTACCATATGCATAATTGTTACTTATCAATATCATTACACAACTTAGCTTGCCTGATATATCAAAGATGGTTTGTGGTGGAAATTTTTTACAGTTACTCTTGAACTACAATCAATCTATACTTTCAAAAGAGAAAAACACTTTTTATCAAAATATTCAAGAAACTACCATTTTTTAATAATGCAATCTTAGGCCTGGACTAAGTCGGGTGTGTCTATTTTTCTGTGTTGGTCTTTGAATTATGTATTCGGGTTTTGTTTTCTGTAATTAGTTAATTATACTTCAGTTTCATTATGTATATCTTTTTTATTCATTTGATAAAATTTACTGTTTGCATAGCATAAATTGTTCTAAATAATAAGGATGTTCTTATCCCAAGCATAAAAACATAGCCGTATTTGACACAACCTTTTTCAACTTTTGATCTTCAGTGCTGTACAACTTTGTAATTTTTTCACTTTCGATCTTTTATATCTGGGCGTCACTGGTGAGTCTTGTGTGGAGGAGGCGTGTTTTTGGCGTATTGAATTTTAAACCTGATGCCTTTTGTTATCTATTAATCATGAGTTTCTTTGTCTAATACGTTCTTCTATTTATTTGTATTGTAGTCCTGTAATATTATGTTGTCATTTCAATGTTATATTTAACATTGCCATTAAAGTGCGAGGTTTGGCATGCCACAAAACCAGGTTCAACTCACCATTTTTATCTTTAAAAATGTCCTGTACCAAGTTAGGAAAATGGCCATTGTTATATTAAAGTTCGTTTCTGTGTGTGTAACATTTTAACGTTGTGTTTCCGTTGTGTCGTTTGTTTTCTCTTATATTTGAGTGTGAAATCACATTACTATAAGACGTGTCACGGTACTTTTATATCCCAAATTCATGTATTTGGTTTTGATGTTATATTTGTTATTCTCATCGGATTTTGTCTAATGCTTAGTCCGTTTCTGTGTATGTTACATTTTAATGTTGTGTCGTTGTTCTCCTCTTATATTTAATGCGTTTCCCTCAGTTTTAGTTTGCTACCCAAATTTTATTTTTTGTCCATAGATTTACGAGTTTTGAACAGCGGTATACTACTGTTGCCTTTATTTAGCTTCAATTGTTCAGTATTATTATATTGACAAATTACTTTAAGGCTAATCATTAATTTGTTCATGTAAAATTGACTTTCCTATTAAATAAAACTGCTACGAACTTTTTTTGTTTTTAGTGGGTAGTCCCTAGACCAGAAATCTGTAGGAGATGGTTTAGTTCATTTAATTATTTTTCAAAATGATAGGTTCACTACTTTTTAAAAGAATATATTTACCATTTAATGCATCCTCCATTCTGTGCACGTACAAGATCTCCGACACCATATGACACACCGTCAACTTCACATACGTGACATTCTGTTGTATTTTTTGGTGCACAGCTATCTGTTTCTACAGAACTACCACACAGTTCAGAGTTCCCAATGATTAAATCTCTATAAATTATTAGAATTCAGTTAATATACTTAGTAAACCTTCAATGACTGAGATTTGACATTTTATACATAATTCATGTTGAACTCACCTGGTGCACAGGTGTTTTCTCAATTTTGACTACTAGTATTAGTATATTGCTGTTATAAAATTTTAGTAGTTATGTACACAAGATATTTTTTTCCTATATTTTCAAAACACATAATGAATAATCATGATAATATGCAAAGATGTATACATTATCCTTTACAGTATAGCTTAATATGGACAAAAACAAAACACAAATAAAAAACGGGAGCTTACTACAAACGACCAGTCTTCAACAATGTGGATAAACTCACATGTATCGGGGACATATTTTGTTATTCCATCCAATAAGTACATAAACAAAGATAAAAAATGTAAAAACTGAAAACAATGACATTGATGTATGCAGTCTAAAGCTTTGGGATGTCGTAGTTTGTTTTTACCATCCTCTGTCGTTCTTCACTGAACAAATCAATAACACCAATTAATTTTGACAGCTGTGCCATTTTAATTTTAAAATAAAGTGGACTTTTTGTCGGTTTTTGTTTTGAATAAAAAGACATTTTGAAAGGAAGCAAAACGCCGAGTGAAAACTCATTTCATAAAACACCAGCTTAAGTCATCGTAACGGTCGGTGAATAACGAGAAATAAACACACACCAAGATGAAAACATCACCCGTTTTTACATACAAATCTGCTCTTGTTGCAATTGGAATTCATAATTTCTTTAAAGCATATTGCATTCTAACTTGTATCTTCTTTTTATCCCTGACTCGACACTGCTATCACACACTTTAAGGCATATTGAATTCTTACCTATATCTTCTCCTTATCCCTTACGTACTCGCAATCGTTATCACATTCTCCCCCCTTTAAGGCATATTGAATTCTTACCTGTATCTTTTCGTTACCCCTGATTCGCAATTACTATCACATTCTCCCCACTTTAAGGCATATTGAATTCTTACCTTTATCTTCTCCTTATCCCTGACTCGCAATCGTTATCCCATTATCCCCACTTTAAGGCATATTGAATTCTTACCTGTATCTTCTCTTTACCCCTGACTCGCAATTGTTATCACATTCTCCCCAGCTGGTCCATTCTTTCCATTCACAACCTGCAATGTTTCATTGAAATCAAATAAACATTTAGTTTCATCCTAATTAATGTATCAGTACACTATAATACAAAGTTTAATGTGCGCTGTTTTGTATGTTGTAAAATTAGTCGTTGCAGGAACAATTATTTAAAAGGTCTTAACATGGGTAGCACTATTTTCAAACAGCGTAAGCAGAGTTTATTTAAAACATTTTCAAATAATGCATAAACTGTGTTTAATTCTAATCATGGCTACATGACTTACTTCGATAATTGGAAAACAAGAACTCATTTACGTTCAAAGAGGGTCCATAACACAAGTTAGAAAAAATCTTGATTCTTTTATAAAATAATTCTGTCCAACAAACTGTTTTATGATTTAATATTGTAAAATGAGGTCTTTCGTTACCTTGTGAAATAAGAATTCATTTTCAGACCTTTTTTTCTTTAACTATATTTGCAGTGAATATATTTGTTTGATAATGTTCTTCACTACAGAAAATTATAAGAGACTTGAATATCTATAAAAAATTAGAATTAGTAATCTTCAGAAACAAGTTGTTCAATGCAACAGAGAGATTATTTATAGAGTGAGGCATGCTCGTTCGATTGAAAGTACGTAAAACCATACAAACATGAATTCTTATCAATCGAACGTGATTCTTAATACCTAGCCAAAAGATGGAAGACAAATTAACAAAAAAGATTTATCACATATTAGACGACTTACATTCTGGTACTGTTTCACATGTGACATTTCCAGGTCCATTACAAGTGCTGTGAAAAATTAACATAAATCTTTACAAATTCAATAAACTTAAATTGAAGTCTGAGAATGCTATTCACATAGTACGTGGATTACAATACCCAACTTATCATAAGTTGTAATAATTAGATACTCATTAAAAGCGTGGTCATATCATGAATACAAAATGAAATAGAGATAAAGAATGAATACAAATGCATGAGTAAAGATTTAAACCAAGTTATCGTAAAACACTGTGATTTCAAAACTTTCTGCCTTTACTACAACTTAAATGAGGTTAAGTAAGCCATGAAGTTGTATACATGATCAATTTGAGTTGTTAAATAATAGTAAATTTAAATGGGTTAATTTACCATTTTTGACAAGGTGAAGGTCCTGGGAAAGTCATTCCGACATTAACTGGTACTCCGTCAGATTTGTAGCAGACACAGTTCTCTACTGGAATACAGTTGTCAGTGGCTTCATCAATAACATATCCTTCTTTACAACCACACCTTGGTGAAAAGTCTTCATCTTCGGAACAAGTTTCAGGATATTGTAAGGTAAAGCATGACATCTCACATCGAGGCTCATTAATTAAGATTCTTGGATCCTTACATTCTGAAACCACAAATTCTGATTTATTTCTAGGAAAGGTTAATTAGAGATAAATGAATTAACTAGATTACAAAAGTGATCAAACATTTCTCTTGATAAATTGATACCATCACAGAAATAAATAAAAAAATATCTTTTAAAATCATCAAAAATAGCAGGCTCATGAAGAAGTCAAATGCGCGGTTTTCTAGAGCCACCATTAGCGTTCGAATCAATACAGTTGGAAATTCAAATCATAGAAAAACCAGAAGAAATTAACAGACAATAATTCCATTTGTTGTCAAAATAATGAAATTCTTTGCGACTGTGTGAGAGGTCAAAATTAGCTATGAAACCAGATTTAATCCATCATTTTCTACATAAGGACATGTCTATACCAAGTCAGATATATGACAGTTGTTATCTATTTGTTTGATGTGTTTGAGCTTTTGATTCTGGCATTTTATTAGGAACTTTCCGTTTTGGGTTTTCTTCAGAGTTCGGTATACTTATGATTTTGCTTTTTAGAAATCTGAAATCATTTAGTTCGCTTTTTCACAATGTTTTCTGACAGTCTAGACTTTACGAATGTCGTCCAAGTATTTTAATACACATCACTTTGACATATTGCATGGTGTTATTTTAATATATGAAAAATACAATTGTAACGGTTTGATTCGTTATGCACCAAAAATATTTGCATTACAAAGATGCATTTGTTTTTTGTGCTTTTGAAATTTGAACTTTATTTTAATTATGTCTAAAAACAACCATCTTTTAACTATGTCTAGAATTAGGCTTTTTCGCTTATAATCCTGGTACCTTTGATAACTATTATGTTAATAAAATAAACTGTTCATCTAAACGGTTCTAAAAACCCAACATTCAAATAAAGTATCTCACACAACAATAAATTTTTTATTAAAATCAATCACATCATGTATACTCGAACGAATAAAACAGCAGCTGGTAATGATTTATAATCATTCAAAGTATAAACGTACCTAGAACTTCAGGACAGTCATTTGAACAGCTAAGAATTTCCTTGTCGATTTTACCAGTACAGTTTCTTTGTCTGGACTTTGTACCTTCTATACATGTTGGGTCGTTATTGCCCACACTACACTCTGTCCAATCGTCCCAAGGACTACACAGTTCGACAGTAGCTGTTGATAAACATTAAATACCCTTATTAAAAGTTGTGTTAAAATTTCACTGACATTTGAATATTTAAACCTTCAATTATTTTAAACAATGATAGTTAATGATTACTGACGTCGGTTGCATCAATCATGACCTGATTTCAATTCTGTATTTTACAGATTGGATGTTTGAATTTGTCGCTTACTATCTTTTACCTTTTTTCCTCAATATTTTGTTTTAATATAATTTTCGTAGAAATTCAATAGTTTTGCTTTTTTTTATATTATAACCTTGAATCTAAGTACCTGTCGTTTCGGACTTGTCATTTGAACTTGTTGCATTCGCTTTTATTTAATCCAGTGCAAACAATAAGGCTACAAGAAGCCAGTTTAACTAAATTTTTCTTTTAAACAGTTGTTTAGCTATTGACACCTTGCCTTTCATTTTAGTCATAATTAGTTTGTGAATTGTTCTACGTAACAAATACTTACTTGTTCGTAGAGGAGTCTGACCAAATTAAAAATATTAATATGATTCCCAATATTATTTATATTATATAAGAAACAAAGAACAAATAAAATGCACACTTAATCACAAATTAAAAATATTGTATTTTGCAATTTGATTAGGTACTTTTTCTAATTTTCCTCGGAGTTCAGATTTTTTGTGATTTTACTTTTTTTGCATATACCAATTGTCAATGTTACAATCTGTACTTACTTGGCATAGGACAATTGTCAATGTTGCAATCTGTACTTACTTGGCATAGGACAATTGTCAATGTTGCAATCTTTAGTCTGCAACAGGTCGTCTGGGCACTTTTCTGGAGACATCAATGATAGCTTGGATCGACTTCTGGACGTTGATCCGACATCACAATCCCTTGAACATGGAGACCATTCTCCCCAATCTGAATATTTGCACTCTAAAAAAAAAATTTAAAAACATGCAATATTCAGTACAATAGATTGGTTAAAACAGTACGATATCCATTATATTTTGCTTGCAAAATATGATCTCAAAGAAAAAAAGGTCAAATGTTCATGTCATGACTTTAAAAAACCTATAAATACCTTTGCATTCTCCAACTACACATCTTATCATTCCACTACCTTCACATGTACTGAAAATATAAATTTGAATTAAATGTAATTGCTTAATTGCGTCGATGGAATATTCACGTGGTCACATGTAGCCATGATAATTCGTAAGAGTATATGATAGCGGAGATAATTCGTGAGGGTATACGAAGTTATCATGGTATCCCTACCATTTCCAAATATATGACACATTTTTTAATATTCACGACTCTGGCTGTCTAGAGTGGTAGTTATTTATTACAAAGACTTGAATACGTGGGCCACAACGGAGGCATATATCATTTTAAGACGTTTTGTTAATTTTTCAGCGTATCTATTGAAATCATGTGGAATTGAGAATATTATGCGGTCTGTAAATAAATTTATTACTGATTAAGAAGATCTCATCATTCTAAAACATACATAAATATATCATTCCTTAGTTTTTGAACCTTACAATATACATCAAAGAAAAAACTGTCCAGGTAAATCAACTTTTCTCATTATGAACATGGTTTTTGGTTAATTAGAATAATTAGAATAATGTGCACAATAGTCTCAACTCGTCAGATACATAATTTCGTATCAGTATTAGATCATAAGACTAAAAAATAGTTATTGATTAAAAAGTGTCAATATAGAAAATATCGATTGTCTTATATTCCCTATTGGATATGTTTTTTGTAAAACAGGAATAACAGGAAAATCTTACTCGAAAGATGCACCCCTTTTCGTTCTACATATAGTTCTTGCTATACTCCAAGTGTTTGATTTAGTTTGTGTATTTAAAATGAATCTATACTTCTTTTTTAACATTGGTTTATTCTAAAATAAGATTTCGTATTGCTAGACTTTCGCGGTTGTCTTGTTTTAGTAATTTGTGTTTTATTTTGTTGTAACAAATTCTATTGATTAGCTTCATATTACACTTGGACATATGATATTTATAATTATATGAATGTCAACATTCTGCATTCATGCACTTACATGCCTTCTTGATATAATCAGAAGAGAATGCAAATAATGCTGAAAAGGAATGTTTAAAAAACACTTATTTTATGTTTTTTTTTCTCAGTAAAATGTAAAGTAAAATTGTTATGAAAATAAGATCAACAAAGTATGTATGTATGTATGTAAAAGAATATTTTACACACATGTACATCAATTAGACTGTTAGTTTTCTTGATTGATTAGTTTTACATTTGTCTATACGGGATCCCTTCTAAATTATGAATTTTGTTCATTGCTGAAGGCTGTAAGGTGAGATATAGATGTTAACCTTTATGTAATTTGGTTTCTGTTTGAAAGTATGATTGACAATCAAACCAAATCTCCTATTTTTATATGTATACATTAATTTACATAAATTTACCAGTTACTACACCCGACAACGACAACAACACCCGCATCAAAGGACGAATCAATAAAAACTTTTTCTTCCTCGGATGTTATTCCTGTCTTGTCATCTTTTTCAATATATCCGACTAGTCCAATTTGTTCATATCCAAAATTATCAACAAATTGCTCTTGTGAAAATTTGCAGTAACCTACAAAGTATCAAATTATAAAGAAACGCCATTAGCAATATCAGTAATAACTAAACAAAATGATTAAAAATTGTTGCACTAATGTGATTAATGTTCATTTGAAAGGTGTGTTATCAAATATAAAAGAATGAAAAATGATAGACAGAAGTATCCAGTATTGTCTTTGTAAAACTAGTGGAGAGCTTAACAAGTAGTCCATTAATCAATTATGTTTGAACGAAATAGAAATGCAGTACAGAGACATAGACATACGAATTGACTGTATAGAACATTGTAAAACAAAACTGTACAAACAACGGGATAATTATATTTTAATAATAAATTATTTTTTCGTCTTTTGATATACCTGGAGTTGTGGTTGGGACTGACGTTGTAGAGGATGGTCCAGATGTAATACTTGGAGATGATGCTTTGGTCGGTTGTACCGCGGTCACAGCTAAAGAAAAAAAACCACATAACATAAATACATTTATCATAATAAAAATGTTATGTTCATTTAGTAATACTTATTCAACAACACGCCAGATTTGAATGTGCTTTCCACTTCAAAAGCCTTATTACGTAGCAAACACATTGTTTTACGGACATGCTATGCATTACGTCAAACATGTTTGGTTTATCATAGTTATGTTATGAAGGTTTAACAAAAAACGTTCGATTGGAACCTATGTGACATTCGTGTAACTTAGTATTTCAACCTTGTCAGCATAACATCGCTTTTATGGATTGTCACCTAATTACAATATCGATAAAGTTCAAAAATAATAAAAAAAAACAACATTGCTTCAGACATATACGCGTCAAGTAGGCCTATGTGTTAGAGAGCTGAAAAGCAATACGTTATCACATGGACAACAGATACAAAGTGATTGCAACGCTTTAAGCACTATGTCAAACCAAAGTATTTATTTAAAATTATTGTGGTGTTGAAATATTAACATATATGTTTTAAACATACGTACTTTATATGTCACACTAACGAGATTATGTACTTGCTATGAATAATGTATAAGTTTGCTGTGGAGCGTTGTTAGTCTACGCTTAAATTTCTTATTGTGTTATCCTTGGTATTTCTATTAATCATAAAATTGGAATTGCTTTTGTTAATTTGGTAGAAAAATATATATGTAGCATGCATTGTAGATGCTCTTTTACACCCCTCTTTTTGTTATACATGTAATTCCCTTGATATTCGTGCAGTAGAATAGCAGACTTTAGTCTAGATATATCTATTCTGATAAAAGACCAAACACGATCTTGTTGTTATATCGTCAAACACCAATACCTGGTTAAAAACGAATCAAAGACTATGGTATAGATAAACAACATTGCTAAACTGCTTATATAAAACAACTTATTCTTATAGCTCAATTAATGATTTAAGTTACACGTCAATTAGACGGCATTTAAACTTGAACCTGATAAAAGACACCAACATTGGCTCACATTCTTTTGGAGTTCTCTCCGTTTTTTGTTTGTTTGTAACCTGTCTCTTTTAAAGCAATTTATGACATTCAAAAATCGGTTTACTATGGTTGCCTTAATCAATGGTCTTCATACCAATCTACTTCTATATCTCTAGCTGTTATTGCCATGCTACTCTCGCAAAACAGTTCAACTTATTTAATTTTAAATATCGTCGAATTAACATCACTCCAAATGAATAGTTACTGATAAAAACAATTGTTCATTGAATACTATTTGTAAAGAAATGTAGTTATAATCGTGGTCTTTTTTATCAAGCATTTACCTGTGTGTTTTGGCCTTTGGTTGAATCGATTTGTTTGATTAAAAAAAATATTTCATAGATATTGAAATCTTTAAATTGATATAAGAAGTAAAGTGTAACATAGATTGTGAAGAAGAGTGTCTGAACTCTAAGAACAAACTATAGATTTCCCGATGTAACTTGTAAATGATATAAAGGCGTATTTATAATGAGTAGTAAGGATTTTATTTTGCTAAAAGCCAAGTCAGATCTCCATTGAGAGGACTTTCTAGTAGTCTAAGTAAAGGCAACAGTAGTATACCGCTGTTCATAAGTCATAAATCGATTAGGCAAAAAAAAATCCGGTAACAAACTAAAACAGAGGGACACATAACAACTATACGAGGAAAACATTGGAACAACAGAAACACCGAATTACAACAAAAGCAAACACCTATATAGCCGAAAAGGGACTTGGTTCAGGATATTGTAAGAAATAAATGGTATTCATTCGAATTTCCTATCCTCAACATTTATTTTTGCAAACCTCTGCTGTCTCTTTTTAGAAAATGCTATCGTTTTATTGAAAAAAAAAAACACCTAACTAAATATAGTGAAATCTGTTTTGAGAGACAACTCAAGGTAGAGTTAAAAGTGGTCTCATAACACAGGTTCAATCTTTATGAAATGACATTCAAAGGAATATATAATTAATGGTCTTAAAACACCATTTTTGGCTTAAACATTTGGTCTCCTACTCAGATTTTACTGTATTTTCAATAGATTAATAGATTTTATGTCGACAATCCGTTACTTGATGTTATCAAATATACAAACCAGTAGTTGGTACTGTTGTAGGTAATGCACTGGTGGTTGGTGCTTTTTCTGTCTGTGAAGTGACTGGTGTACTTGGAGGCAATGCTGTAGTTGAAACCACTGATACAGTTGTTAGTTTTGCTTTGAAAAAAAATTGACATTAACCATTTCGTTATTTGAAAGAAACAATACTGTTAACATCAAGATATAATGTTTGGTGATTGATCATTAAAAATGTCCTTCTGTTACAGTACTCAAAAAAGAGGAACGAAAGATACCAGAGGTACAGTCAAACTCATAAATCGAAAATAAACTGACAACGCCATGGCTAAAAATGAAAAAAAGACAAACAGACAAACAATAGTACACATGACACAACATAGAAAACTAAAGAATAAGCAACACGAACACCACCAAAAACTAGGGATGATCTCAGGTGCTCCGGAAGGGTAAACAGAAGCTGCTTCACATGTGGCACCCGTCGTTTAAAATATGTATCAAACGATACGTTACGCTCGTGCATGTTTAAACTTTGCGAATTTAACATAAAAAAAATAGCTACCGATACGAAATATATATGTGTGTTTCAACTCACCTGCGATATATTATCACATTGTTAGATCATTAGATACTAGAACTGACGTTTTCTATGTCGACAACCCCGTTCTCGCCCACTTTGGGAGTTAATGCAATTTACACTTTGTGTCTTACCTTGATGTTTCTTTTCAACCGATTTATGAGATAAGTGAATGACTGTTTAAATGTTGTCACCATCGTTACTAGTAGTATCATTAATCACATTTCAGAAATTAATTTAAGAAATTATTGACGCAAGCTATATTTATTTTTAACATGGGATGGCATTATATTCGTGATTATTTTAATTGAGCAAACGCGAAGGCTAAAATACCATTAATATAATGCCTACCCATGTTAAAACTACAATAATGTATAGATTGCAACAATTATTTCGATTCTGATTAAGAGAATTACGGTAATATCTATGTCCGATGTGTATGAGTCTAGAACGTTTGTGAAGGTCTTCCATGAACCTCCTATTTTTGTTTGTAAACAAGCTGATGATATGCAATGTGTTTTTCATAGGTTGTGAGTTTCAAATGAGAATTGTAACACATTGTAGTCATTGTATATGTATTAGTAACATCATGTGCATCATTTAAGAGTTTGAAAGTGAAATATATTAAATACATGCCGATTTGATAAAATTATTTTTTCTGCAGTAGTCAACATACGCATGTGTAAACAAATTTTATTGGATTTCGGGCATGGGTTTGTTTATCAAGTGAATGATGCACGTCATATTATAATTAAAATCAACAATTTGGTTTTTTTCTTATATACATTGTAAATATGTTAAGAAACGTAATATGATTGTAAAATTCATTTCTGTACCCGCAAACATGTTTTTCTACAATAATCTTTTTTCAAATATTATCCTTTTAAAAAAGTCTCTTAGTTTCTCTATTGCACTCCCCTACTTTAAAAAAAAATACTAAATGTACATCATTGAATCAAGTATCCCTGTTACATATAAACTGAATAACCAAGAAGAATATTCAGTATAATAGTCATTCTAATACAGTTCTATTTTTCTTCTTTAATTTCTATTAAGTTATTATATGCTATATACATATAATATAAGTCGTGATGCACACCTTATTTGGTTGTCTGTTTGTCTTCTTTCATTTAAGCCAGGCATTGTCAGTTTATTTTCGATTTATGAGTTTGACTGTCCTTCTGGTATCTTCCGCCCCTCTTTTATTCATATATTATTCTTCATGTTATTTTATTTTGAGACTTATAACCAGTATGATAGAGCATGTACACAATAGTCTAATCTTACCACAAGTAGAAACTTCTACACTGTCTAAACGTATACTATTACTTCCAGGCTCTTTTGTGACTGTTATTCTTATAACGTTATACGATTTCAATTCCAATGGGATTTCATCACCCGGCCTTACATTCGGGGCCTGAAATATTGTTATACAAAACATGTCACAAATTCAAATGTTTGTACCAAACAGAAAGTAACTAATATGGTTTTCTTTTACATGTAAAAAAAAACATTTCTGAATTTATAACAATTCAAATTATTTTTATGTATTTGTCTGTAGTTTTCTGATATTAAAGAAAGAAATCTAAATAGTATCAATACTTATATACTGATGTCAATATTATAACTACAACTGTGAGCTATTTGTCACAAATAAATCCATCGCTTTAATTAATCATTAAAAATGAAGTCAAATAGAAAAAAAAGCGACGAAATTATGGTCATTACCATCATGTTTAATTGTGTATTTTTATATACAGACAAAATATGCTATCATGGCAGAAACAGAAATGATTGATTTATAATATATAATGGAACATCAGATGAAATATTTTCGTCTGCCAATTAGTTATTACCCTATATTGAGGTTCACATATGAAATCTCAAACTAAAACAATATACCGCTTACTCCGGGAAGTTCTACCAATACCAAGATAGTATATCTTTTAAGCACGATGTAATAAAACACACTGTAAACGTAAGAAGTAAATAAGGCTATAAATGTTAAGAAAAAAATCAACTGCGTGTACCCCCTACGAGTAATACTGTCATCAATTTCACAATTAAATTTTGTATACATAACATATAAAACAAAGTGGTATTCCCAATGAGATAAAGCAAATATAGGTGTAGTACGGCTTCAACAAAGAGAACAACATATTTGTAATTCAGCTTTAAAATATCCCTGACATGAATTATGTGCAAACAAGACAAACGAGAAAACTGAGTAATTAGTATAAACATTACGAACGCTACATATCAGAAATGATTTTTATTTTATTTGGAGCTGAGTTGAATATATCAATCTATTTACCTGAACAGTTATAAAGTCTTGATTATTTGGAAGTTTATACTTCACAGTAATAGTAGCAATGCCATCCCCGGTAACTTTTACACCATTTACTTGATCGTCTAAACCACTGACGAGCAGAACAATAATAGATTCATTTGTCTCAACAAACTTGTTATCGTCTTTCTCTTGAAGTGCATCTTTGTCGATTGTTGACAATGGTGACGACAGGTCATTTGACTCAATGTTAGACTCGTCTAGTACAACTTTTTCTTTGACACATTCTGTAGCTGTTGTAACCTCTGTAGTAGATGGTTGTGTAGTTGTTTCTATTGACATAGTTGTAAGTTCACCATTATAATAAACAATGCACAAAACAGAATAAAAGTAACAATTGCAAATCAACTTTATTTTTTTTATACATAATACGTAAACATTTATCACGTGTTTGCTTATCGAATTTGATCTCATGATGTATTATAAAAGATGGATTTGCCTAATTTCTCTTCTGTCCTTCTTTTCTCCCTATAGCTCTCCAAGACAGGCAAAAGATATTAGAAGGACATTCAAACTCATAAGTCGAAAATAAACTTACAACACCATCGCTAAAAATGAAAAAAGGCAAACAGACAAACAGATGTTCACAAAACACAACACAGAAAACTAAGGACTGAGCAACACGAACTGGGTATGATCTGATGTATTTAGGTCGGAGAAGCAAATCCTGCTCTACATGTTGTACCCGTCGTGTTGCTCATGCTATTAAAAACATGGTAACAAGTCTAATTCGTTCACATTAAGGAAAAGGGATGGGAAAGTAGTTATGACATTGCGAACATGTCCGCTATCATATGCGAAACGGATATTCCTTTATGGTTTACAAACTCGCGATGGCAACCGTACAATTAACGAAGAAATGATTTAAACTTCACCACTTGGAACTCATGGTTTTACAGTTTCGTTATGAGCAACAAGCCTCTATCAATGATCTATCATGAAAGGAAATACAATTCCTGGAATATTTTTTGCTGCGGGAATGTTGCAACATAGAAATGGAAAGTTCACAATTGGAAAGCTGAAATCATCTCTTTTTTTTGTATAGTTTTTTTTTTTCAACCGACTATCATTGTAATAAGTCAATATATGAGGAAGATATAACTGTAACTGTTGTATTCTTTATCTCTAGTTCGACGAGATAGATGCGTTTAACATAGTGACTAAAATTGAATTATTTAGTCCGAGAACAGATTCTGGTTAGTAAACCTCATTGGTTTTACAATCTTTCGTTCAAGGTAGATCAGAAAAAACGTCATGAAATATATAAAACGTTGTTTTCATTTTTAGAACATTCAGTTTTGACGTATAATTTGTATTTATTCATGGGGGCTATTTATGTTAGAAGAAACTTATAAAAAGAAGATGTGGTATGATTGCCAATGAGACAACTATCCACAAAAGACAAAAATGACACAGACATTAACAACTATAGGTCAACGTACTGCCTTCAACAATGAGCAAAGTCCATACCGCATAGTCAGCTATAAAAAGCCCCGATAAGACAATGTAAAACAATTCAAACGAGAAAACTAACGGCCTTATTTATGTAAAAAAATGAACGAAAAACAAATATGTAACACATAAACAAACGAAAACAACTGAATTACAGGCTCCTGACTTAGTACAGGCACATACATTAATGTGGCGGGGTTAAACATGTTAGCGGGATCCCAACCCTCCCCTAACCTAGTTTTCATGTGATATCGTCTGATAAGAAAGAAGTCGATACACGATGCATATGTTGTTGGGATCACTCACATAAATGACAAACATATTTAAAAACATGTATATGCATTGAAATTTTTTTAGTGAAGTCAAATCATTTGACTAAAGGTGTCCATATCTTATAATCCCTCCCTGGATAGTTATGTGCTTTTTAGATACAAATAATTTGGAAGTTTTCTCAACAACAACAAAACATACGAAATTATTCAGATGCAGTAATTATCATTACACAAACGGAACAATTATTTATTCAAAATATGTGGTATCATATACACACTGCTGATTTTCAAAACTAAATGTCTACACTTCAAAGAAAGAGTTATTAATAAGTCTATGATCAAGCTACTATAGTGCATGCAATTTTCTCATTTAGTTTCAATGCAAAGAATTGTATGTCAATAACATAGTATATCAACTTTGTACTTGTTTGGCTTTATAAATATTTTGATATGAGCGTCACTGATGAGTCTTATGTAGACGAAACGCGCGTCTGGCGTACAAAATTATAATCCTGGTACCTTTGATAACTATTGATTCATTTTATGTCCTATGCAAATTTGCCATAATAAAAAAAACCCAATCATTGAATATCATTCAAAGAGGTAAAACAAATTTGTGTTAAAAACCTCATGTCATTATTATTTTAATATCAATTGATTCTACTCTAATTTTAGGAAAAGACTTACTAAAGAGTAAATGTTTGTCATCAATGTTAACTCATGGTAAAATATTTTCATTATTTCAATTTAGTGAGAAAGGACAAGATTAATGTATCAAATTAATTTCACAAAACAAACAACGCAAACTCGATGTGTATGGAAAGAGGCAATAGTGTCCTATATTTACCAAATTGTTTTGTTTACTTTATAGAACAATATAATTATAACATGGATAATCAATGCTTCTACGCACGGTTTAAATAACTAGATATCATTGAGATGGGAGCCATCTCTGTGGGCCCCGCTGTCAATAACGTGGGGTAAATAAGTTGTATGGATAATCTGATATGAAGCATTATTTGAAGTTATTACATAGTCTCATGTGTGATTTTGATCTAAGATTTTAAGTTAAAACTGATAAATATTCTCATCTTACTTTCATAGTATAATAGTGATATGACTGCATGATGTGAACTCATTGTTTACTACTCTAAGGTGACTTCTGGATATATGGATTGATGTTTGAACAATATGTTTAAAGGTGCTGCCCAATTGATATTTGTCACATATTTTTAGAATTATGCCTTCAATATATTATGACCCACCAAGTATAAAGTATGAAATATTAATGGTTCTCGAGAGGTAGAGCGGACACAATTTGTTAAGAACAACGAACGGATGGACAGACCGACAGACTGATCTTAGACCTAGGATGCATACATTATGACACATTCTCTTGTGTTGGTTAATATATATGTTAAGTTGAAAATGTTTGTCAGGTATAAAGTATGAAATAATAACAGCTGTCCTCTCAAAATATAATGTGGATCAAATTTGTTAGCGATGGACAGACCAACAGACAGACAGACCTTTGACCTAGGAAGTGGTACATACATCATGACACACCCTCTGGTGTTGGTTAAAATGGATGTCAAGTATAATATTTGAAATCATAACGGTTCTCAAGATATAGAGCGGACACAATCTTCACCACAGGACACAGGGTTGTCAACTGAAACCAAAGTTTTTTTGACGTTGACCTTTGACCTAGGAAGTTGTACATACATCATGACACGCCCTCTGGTGGTGGTTAAAATGTATGACAAGTATATACTTTGAAATCATAACGATTATCTAGATATGGAGCGGACACGATCTTCACCACAGGACACAGGATTGTCAACTCGAAACCAAAGTTTTTGACCTTGACCTTTGACCTAGGAAGTTGTACATACATCATGACACACCCTCTGGTGGTTGTTAAAATGGATGTCAAGTATAAACTTTGAAATCATAATGGTTATCTAGATATGGAGCGGACACGATCTTCACCACAGGACACGGGGTTGTCAACTGAAACCAAAGTTTTTGACCTTGACCTTTGACCTAGGAAGTTGTACATACAACATGACACACCCTCTGGTGTTGGTTAATAATCATGTTAAGTATTAAGTATGAAATCATAACGGTTCTCTAGATATGGAGCGGACACGAAAGTGTTACGGACGGACGGACGGACGGACGGACGGACAGACGGACGGACGGACAGACTGATCACTATAGGGCGACCCGCCGTCGGCGGGGCCCTAATTATTTTCCCTACAGAAAGATTTGATAAATGGCTATGCATATGATATTTTGATATAAAAGAAACACATAATTCATATCTAACCACAAATGGAAACTCATACATTATCTAAACGAAATCCTTGTTTTACAGTGCGGCTAATTGTACTACTTGGTACTTGAAACAACCTAGATTTTTTTCAGTAGCCTTCTTCATAAAAGTTCAAACCACAACATTTTCTATCAATATTGACAAACAATCTCAATTAAGACAAAAGATTAATTGGTAAAGTTAAAATACTAAGGATTCAAGGATTACATTTATCAATATCTTTTATCAATACATATAAATGAATGTTATATGGAAAATATAAGATTAAATGCATTTGAATATATTGGTTATATTTTTATCGGGTTTACCAGATCAGTTGTTATAATTTTATTCTATTAAAAGTACAACAGTAGTTACCTTTGATATATTGTACGCTGTTTCATAAAACGAAAAAGCTGTACCAGGACATGATCAATAAAGAGATTTGAGCGAACTTTTAAACTTTAAACTGTACAAATAACGTCAGGAAATTGTTTTGTTGATAATTACTTTCAGATTTTCTGACTATTAATATACCTGTAGTTGTAGAAGCGGGTCCTGTGGTTGTTGGAATCAAAGGTGGACTTGTTCCTGTGGCTCCAGCTTGAGTGCCAGTAGTTGGGGCTGACGCTGTAGATGGTGTTACAGAGGTAAACACAGGAGACGATGTAGGTGTTGTGGCCGGTTGTCCTGTGGTCACAGCTACAGAAAAAAATCACAGGCTTAGTACATATATTTTAACACATGCATATATCACTAAAAACAAATTTGATTTCATCTATTAATAAAGATGTCGATTTGTCCTCCGCTAATGAAGCTGAAATATTATATATGTAAAAGGGAACATGTGGTATTTTCCGGCACTGTCATATTTCAAAATGACATGGAAGTTGTTTTATTAGTAATATAAGTTAAATCACATTTGATCAATTTGAAACAACCGAGTTCTTTTTATTTCAGTAGCCTTCTTCATAACAGCTTCAACCTCAACATTTCCAATCCATTTTGACAAATAATTACAAATTAAGACAATAGATAAATTGGTATAGTTAAAATATCAAGGATTTAAGGATTAAATTTATCAATATCTATCATCAATACATATGAATGAATGAAATATGGAAAATATAAGGTTGAATGCATTTGTATATATTGGTTATAATTTTATCGGGTTTACAAGAGCAGTTTATCAAATTTAATTGTGTTAATGTTATTGTACAAAAAGCACAACAACAGTAGTTACCTTTAATACAAGCCTCCACGACAATATTTTTTACAACCGGAGCAACATTAGGAGTTGTTACTGGTATGATCGTCAATTTTATGTCGTCAGCCAACACAGGTTTTTTAAATTCCACTTCTGCTACACCAGTTGGTTTTACCTATTGAAATACATAGCCATATGAAATGTATTAATGATCCTTTAATGGAATACTATATTGAATAGTCAAGTGTCATTTATTGGTGCATGCCCCATAAATGGTTGAAATAACATATATAGTGTTGATTTTTGACAGACCAGTTAAGGCTAAATGCAACTTTTTATTGCAAAACATATAATTGTTTCTGTGATGATTGGAAAGTTTGTTGAATTTTCCTAATTATTGACCATGTGCATAATCGATTGACTTCATCGTCTAAAATTTATGTTAAAAAAACATGAAATCGTTTTTATATCATTTTTACCTTTAGTCGATGTTACAAGCCAAAATTTTACAATAATCCTTCTTTTACTACAAATTTCGTAAATTCTGTTTATGAATGTTTTACTTCTGATTGTAAACAACGTATGAACAAAGAATGCAAGAAAACAACATCATTTAGAAGGTAACTTTTTTCCAGTTCAATTTGATTTAATATTGAACCATTAATACGATGAAAATACAGCGCTAGTTATTTACAAAGTCCATACACAAAATTCAAACACTTATGTATATGGTCTTACACTAAGAAGCCTAATGGCCTAACCAACGACACCAGAGTATGATGTAACGTAATTTTTCAACATTATTTGGTTGTACTAGAATATCAGAACTGCTTTTCGTGCTCTGTTTAGATAATGAATTGGAGTTGTCTTCTTTTTCATTGTTTCATTGATATTACCATAAGATGTGATTATTTATGTTCATACCTTAACAGTCTTCTCCTCAACTAAAACGCCGTCTTTATAAAGTTTGAAAACAACACTGTCAACAAGTTCTGTTTCAACAGCAATATTCATTATCGGAGTAGTGTCAGTTGGTTTTAACTCCAAAACAGGACTTGTGTCACCAGGTGACGGTTTCCACCCTGTAGGTTTCAAAGCGTTTTCAGCACCATCTGGGGTCGTTGTTGAAGTCACACTATCCAAAGTTAATGAGCCCTTTGGCGAATCATCAGGACAAGTTTCCAAACCTACAAGTTCAAATAGCAATAGCATAAATAGAAATACAAGAAATACATATGATGAATGGCTGATAGTTACCATTCTCCCTGCAAGATTAGGAGGGCTTTTCGTTCAAAAGTTTGACCTGTTAGCAAACAAAACATGTGAAAGAAAATAGTGGTATTGGAATGTTTAGAACCTTAACATTTGTCCGATTGAGAGGATGAGTGATGTCAAAAGTTTAACCCAAACAAGTTAATTGATGGACAAGATACTACTTTAATTTTCCTTTCGGTCGATATTTGTATTCCACGATTTTATCTTAGTATGGTACCATGGAAAAAGTTTACATTTCTATTCAATCAATCAATCGACCAGTTTAAAAAAGAAATCAAACTTGTAAAATTAGCCTAACATAGTTTACATTTTTTCAATATCTAGAAACGAGATATCTAAACTATATTTGAGGAATTGACTATAATTTCTTGTCAATTCAAAAATCAAGCATCTCGATAATACCTTTTTCAGAGAATGTCTTATTTGTATTAGGGTAATTCGTTGGTACACAGTACGATCCCCTCCTTAAGTCAAGACATTTGAATTAACAATTATGGCCTTTCTTTCTTAAGAAACAAAGCAGGACCATCTCATTCAATATGTCTGTTAGTTCGATATGGGAGATACAACTGTTAATAGTAGAAAAGTCAAATACTTTGATACTATTGCTTGAAGAACTAGTCTCAACTTGAATGTACCCTCACGCAATGTTGATTTTTTTACTATTTGCATTTTATTCATCAGATTCTAGAATAGGTAGTTTCACAATAAGTTGGAAGCCCGGCTAATATTGCTGAATAAATTGATGTTGATACTAGTAATTTGAAAAGAGGTTACATGAAGATCTGTTTGAGAGACCAAGTTATATAACGTTGATTGTTAGAACCTCAGGCAATTTAAGTATTCAATACAGTGAATTAAACATCTAGTTTTGTTTATCTTTTGTTGAAACTGAATTGAACATATAAGAAACCTATAATTATACAGGATGTCCTCATTTGTACCAGTCGTGGGGTATCTGTTGAGTTTCCAAGTGATTTGTTAATCACTTGTTCAATTAACGAGCTGTTTATGTAATGGTATTTACACCCCACAAAAAACGACGATGTTTGAGGCTATAAGAGCGGGGGAAAGAAAATATTCGTCATGTGAAACAACTTTTAAATTTTTAGTGTTAATCATTAATTTCAGATTTTCTGACAATTGGTATACCTGTAGTTGTAGAAGCGGGTCCTGTGGTTGTTGGAATCAAAGGTGGACTTGTTCCCGGGGCTCCAGCTTGAGTGCCAGTAGTTGGGGCTGACGCTGTAGAAGATGTTCCAGAGGTAAACACAGGAGACGATGTAGGTGTTGTGGCTGGTTGTCCTGTGGTCACAGCTACAGAAAACAACACAGGCTTAGTACATATATTTTAACACATGCATATATGAATAAAAAACAATTTCGATTTCATCTGTTAATAAAGATGTCGATTTGTCTTCCACTAATGAAGCTGAAATATTATATATGTAAAAGGGAACATGTGCAATATTCCTGCACTGTCAAAATTCCAAATGACATGGAAGTTGTTTTATTAGTAATATAAGTTAAATCACATTTGATCAATTTGAAACAACCGAGTTCTTTTTATTTCAGTAGCCTTCTTCATAACAGCTTCAACCTCAACATTTTCAATCCATTTTGACAAATAATTACAAATTAAGACAACAGATAAATTGGTATAGTTAAAATATCAAGGATTTAAGGATTAAATTTATCAATATCTATCATCAATACATATAAAATTGAGAAAGGAAATGGTGAATATGTCAAAGCGACAACCACCCGACCATAGAGCAAACAACAGCCGAAGGCAACCAATGGGTCTTCAATGTAGCGAGAATTCCCGCACCCGTAGGTGTCCTTCAGCTGGCCCCTAAAATATGCATAATAGTACAGTGATAATGGACGTCATACTAAACTCCGAATTATACACAAGAAACTAAAATTTAAAATCATACAAGACTAACAAAGGCCAGAGGCTCCTGACTTGGGACAGGCGCAAAATTGCGGCGGGGTTAAACATGTTTATGAGATCTCAACCCTCCCCCTATACCTCTAGCCAATGTAGAAAAGTAAAAGAAAAACAATACGCACATTAAAATTCAGTTCAAGAGAAGTCCGAGTCTGATGTCAAAAGATGTAACAAAAGAAAATAAATAAAATGACAATAATACATAAATAACAACAGACTACTAGCAGTTAACTGACATGCCAGCTCCAGACCTCAATTAAACTGATTGAAAGATTATGTCTTCATCATATGAATATCAGGTACAATCCCTCCCGTTAGGGGTTTAGTATCATACTATCATAAAATATATGAGAAGAACATAACCCGTGTCATGCCAACAACTGTTTGTTTTAAGAAATAAATGTGTTTAGTTCCGATGCAAAGACCCTATCAGTGAATCAATGTTAAAGCCAAAATATGCAATCTTTAATGACCTGACAACAGTATCGTAACTATATCCCCTTTTAATAAGTCTATTTAAAGGTTTTGTTAGTTTCTGAGGAGAATACTGACATTTTTGTGCTTTATAAAGAATATTTCCATAAAATTTTGGATGTGAAATACCTGAACGTATAAGATGTCTGCATGTTGAGTTATATTTACGAATTATTTCCTTATACCGGTGATAAAATTTAGTAAATGTTTTGACAAGTTTGTGATATCGAAAACCCTGGTGTAATAATTTTTCAGTAATACATAAATTTCTCTCGCTAAAATCTAATACATTGTTACATACACGAGCGAATCGTACAAGTTGAGATATATAAACACCATAAGATGGTGACAAGGGAACGTCACCATCTAAAAATGGATAATTAACAATAGGAAATGAAAAATCATCTCTTTTATCATAAATTTTTGTATTAAGCTTCCCGTTTATGATATAGATATCAAGATCGAGGAAAGGGCAGTGGTCATTGTTATCATTAGCTTTATTTAAAGTAAGTTCTACAGGATAAATTTCTTTAGTATACATACTGAAGTCGTCATTATTTAGAGCCAATATATCATCCAAATATCTAAAAGTATTGTTAAATTTTTGTATCAAATGTTGTTTTGATGGGTCTTTGCTAATTTTAGTCATAAATTGTAACTCATAACAATACAAAAACAGGTCCGCAATAAGTGGTGCACAGTTAGTCCCCATTGGAATTCCAATAACTTGACGATATACGGAATCTCCAAAGCGAACAAAAATGTTATCAAGTAAAAATTCAAGTGCATAAATAGTATCAAAGCATGTCCAATTGACATAGTTCTTTTGTTTATTGCTACTAAAAAATGATCTAAAAGAGTTTGAACATATGTACTCGCATTCCGACTTTTTAAATGCCCAGTTAATTAGGGATGTGAATTTTTTCTTAATAAGAATATGAGGCAAAGTGGTATATAGGGTAGAAAAATCAAAACTTTGAACAGATTCATAATCACCAATATATGCATGCAATTTATCAAGTACTTCCAACGAGTTTTTGACACTCCAAAAGTAATTAATTCCACTATTTTCAAAGGCCTTATTTGAACAATTTATTATCAGGTTTTTTATTGTACCAAGTGTACTAGTAAGTAAAACAGACAATTTAGTAGTTGAACAATGGCTAGAAGATGAAATAAATCTATATTTGTAAGGTTTTTTGTGCAGCTTCGGAAGCCAGTACATAGTTGGGACTTTCATTGTGTTTGGTTCTGCTTGTAAAGAAGTAGCTAAAAGTTTATGTTTGTTTGTTTTCTGAAAATGAAGTCAGTTGGAATGTTGGTGAATTCGTGATTTCCTTTTGCAGAACCTCTATATAAAATTTACGTCAAACAATAATGATATTATTAGCAGCTTTATCAGCCGGGACAAAAACAAATTCCTTGGCTAGTTCTGTTAGTTTATTTTTGATACGCGAAATAGGGTTTTTATAGTTTTTGTTGAGGGTAAAATGTTCTTTAAAATGTTGTATTCGAATATCAACTATCTTCATTACTGAATTAAAAAAAGAGTCCAAAGATTTTTTGTCAGCTTTTTCCCGTTTTACCCATTTCAAACAGTAGGCGCGGAGTGAGTCGTTGATGATATTACGACACTCATTCCAGTTAATAGTTGACGGGGGACGATATTTAGGTCCTTTACTGAGGAATGATTTTAACTCTCGGTCGCGAACGATGTTAAGGTCTCCTGTTATAACATGGGAAATTGGTCCATAGGTGTATTCTGAATTACTGCAATTACACGACATAGGTGTATTTTCAGTGATATTTACATCTTTACACAATTGGCTATAATTAAACACATATTTTCGGGTAGATTTCTTGTAAATATAACAAATGAGAGGGAGTTCAGTATTATCAAAATATCCAGGAATTTGGTCTTTAACAGAATGGTCGTTAAAAATACCGGCAATATTTACAAAATCAAAACCTTTATTGACATACTTTATTTTAATAAAATGTTTTTTATGATCTTCAGGGCGATCAATTTTTGGAAACAGTTTAGAATAACAATATGCCATTATAATTTGGACAATTTCATACTTATGAATGAATGAAATATGGAAAATATAAGGTTGAATGCATTTGTATATATTGGTTATAATTTTATCGGGTTTACAAGAGCAGTTTATCAAATTTAATTGTGTTAATTTTATTGTACAAAAAGCACAACAACAGTAGTTACCTTTAATACAAGCCTCCACGACAATATTTTTTACAACCGGTGCAACATTAGGAGTTGTTACTGGTATGATCGTCAATTTTATGTCGTCAGCCAACACAGGTTTTTTAAATTCCACTTCTGCTACACCAGTTGGTTTTACCTATTGAAATACATAGCCATATGAAATGTATTAATGATCCTTTAATGGAATACTATATTGAATAGTCAAGTGTCATTTATTGGTACATGCCCCATAAATGGTTGAAATAACATATATAGTGTTGGATTTTGACAGACCAGTTAAGGCTAAATGCAACTTTTTAATGCAAAACATATAATTGTTTCTGTGATGATTGGAAATAGTTATCAAAGGTACCAGGATTATAATTTTGTACGCTAGACGCGCGTTTCGTCTACATAAGACTCATCAGTGACGCTCATATCAAAATATTTATAAAGCCAAACAAGTACAAAGTTGAAGAGCATTGAGGATCCAAAATTCCAAAAAGTTGTGCCAAAGTTTGTTGAATTTTCCTAATTATTGACCTTGTGCATAATTGATTGACTTCATCGTCTAAAATTTATGTTAAAAAAACATGAAATCGTTTTTATATCATTTTTACCTCTAGTCGATGTTACAAGCCAAAATTTTACAATAATCCTTCTTTTACTACAAATTTCGTAAATTCTGTTTATGAATGTTTTACTTCTGATTGTAAACAACGTATGAACAAAGAATGCAAGAAAACAACATCATTTAGAAGGTAAGTTTTTCCAGTTCCATTTGATTTTATATTGAACCATTAATACGATGAAAATACAGCGCTAGTTATTTACAAAGTCCATACACAAAATTCAAACACTTATGTATATGGTCTTACACTAAGAAACCTAATGCCCTAACCAACGACACCAGAGTATGATGTTACGTAATTTTTCAACATTATTTGGTTGTACTAGAATATCAGAACTGCTTTTCGTACTCTGTTTAGATAATGAATTGAAGTTGTCTTCTTTTTCATTGTTTCATTGATATTACCATAAGATGTGATTATTTATGTTCATACCTTAACAGTCTTCTCTTCAACTAAAACGCCGTCTTTATAAAGTTTGAAAACAACACTGTCAACAAGTTCTGTTTCAACAGCAATATTCATTATCGGAGTAGTGTCAGTTGGTTTTAATTCTAAAACAGGATTATCGTCACCAGGTGACGGTTTCCACCCTGTAGGTTTCAAAGCGTTTTCAGTACCATCTGGAGACGTTGGTGAAGTCACACTATCCAAAGTTATTGGGCCCTTTGTCGAATCATCCGGACAAATTTCCAACCCTAAAAAACCACATAGCATTAGTATAAATCCGAATATTAGGAATTTATATGATGGATGACTGTTAGTTACTATTAATATTGACATATTCATTTACTGACAACAGCAAGATAGTGATCATCTTGTAATCTTTATCGAACTTCCTGCAATATCATAAGGGCTTTGCGTTCAAAAGTTTGACCTGTTAGCAAACGAAATGTTTGACAGACCACTAGTCGTATTGGAATGTCGAGACCCTGAATATTTGTCCAATTGAGAAGATGTGGAACATTGAAGTAAATGGGAAATATATACTCCTTATGAAAGCGCTACCAGAATATACACCAAAATAAACCGACGATGTTTAGGGCTTAAAGAGCGAGGGAAACAAAATATTTGTCATGTGAAACAACTTTTAAAATTTCATCCAATATATCTAACGCTGTTTCACAAAACGAAAAAGCTGTACCAGGACATTATTAATGAAGAGATTTGAGCGAACTTTTAAACTTGAAACTGTACAAATAACGTCAGGAAATTGTTTGTTGATAATTAGTTTCAGATTTTCTGACTATTAATATACCTGTAGTTGTAGAAGCGGGTCCTGTGGTTGTTGGAATCAAAGGTGGACTTGTTCCTGTGGCTCCAGCTTGAGTGCCAGTAGTTGGGGCTGACGCTGTAGATGGTGTTACAGAGGTAAACACAGGAGACGATGTAGGTGTTGTGGCCGGTTGTCCTGTGGTCACAGCTACAGAAAAAAATCACAGGCTTAGTACATATATTTTAACACATGCATATATCACTAAAAACAAATTTGATTTCATCTATTGATAAAGTTGTCGATTTGTCCTCCGCTAATGAAGGTGAAATATTATATATGTAAAAGGGAACATGTGGTATTTTCCGGCACTGTCATATTTCAAAATGACATGGAAGTTGTTTTATTAGTAATATAAGTTAAATCACATTTGATCAATTTGAAACAACCGAGTTCTTTTTATTTCAGTAGCCTTCTTCATAACAGCTTCAACCTCAACATTTTCAATCCATTTTGACAAATAATTACAAATTAAGACAATAGATAAATTGGTATAGTTAAAATATCAAGGATTTAAGGATTAAATTTATCAATATCTATCATCAATACATATGAATGAATGAAATATGGAAAATATAAGGTTGAATGCATTTGTATATATTGGTTATAATTTTATCGGGTTTACAAGAGCAGTTTATCAAATTTAATTGTGTTAATTTTATTGTACAAAAAGCACAACAACAGTAGTTACCTTTAATACAAGCCTCCACGACAATATTTTTTACAACCGGAGCAACATTAGGAGTTGTTACTGGTATGATCGTCACTTTTATGTCGTCAGCCAACACAGGTTTTTTAAATTCCACTTCTGCTACACCAGTTGGTTTTACCTATTGAAATACATAGCCATATGAAATGTATTAATGATCCTTTAATGGAATACTATATTGAATAGTCAAGTGTCATTTATTGGTACATGCCCCATAAATGGTTGAAATAACATATATAGTGTTGATTTTTGACAGACCAGTTATGGCTAAATGCAACTTTTTATTGCAAAACATATAATTGTTTCTGTGATGATTGGAAAGTTTGTTGAATTTTCCTAATTATTGACCATGTGCATAATCGATTGACTTCATCGTCTAAAATTTATGTTAAAAAAACATGAAATCGTTTTTATATCATTTTTACCTTTAGTCGATGTTACAAGCCAAAATTTTACAATAATCCTTCTTTTACTACAAATTTCGTAAATTCTGTTTATGAATGTTTTACTTCTGATTGTAAACAACGTATGAACAAAGAATGCAAGAAAACAACATCATTTAGAAGGTAACTTTTTTCCAGTTCAATTTGATTTAATATTGAACCATTAATACGATGAAAATACAGCGCTAGTTATTTACAAAGTCCATACACAAAATTCAAACACTTATGTATATGGTCTTACACTAAGAAGCCTAATGGCCTAACCAACGACACCAGAGTATGATGTAACGTAATTTTTCAACATTATTTGGTTGTACTAGAACATCAGAACTGCTTTTCGTGCTCTGTTTAGAGAATGAATTGGAGTTGTCTTCTTTTTCATTGTTTCATTGATATTACCATAAGATGTGATTATTTATGTTCATACCTTAACAGTCTTCTCCTCAACTAAAACGCCGTCTTTATAAAGTTTGAAAACAACACTGTCAACAAGTTCTGTTTCAACAGCAATATTCATTATCGGAGTAGTGTCAGTTGGTTTTAACTCCAAAACAGGACTTGTGTCACCAGGTGACGGTTTCCACCCTGTAGGTTTCAAAGCGTTTTCAGCACCATCTGGGGTCGTTGTTGAAGTCACACTATCCAAAGTTAATGAGCCCTTTGGCGAATCATCAGGACAAGTTTCCAAACCTACAAGTTCAAATAGCAATAGCATAAATAGAAATACAAGAAATACATATGATGAATGGCTGATAGTTACCATTCTCCCTGCAAGATTAGGAGGGCTTTTCGTTCAAAAGTTTGACCTGTTAGCAAACAAAACATGTGAAAGAAAATAGTGGTATTGGAATGTTTAGAACCTTTACATTTGTCCGATTGAGAGGATGAGTGATGTCAAAAGTTTAACCCAAACAAGTTAATTGATGGACAAGATACTACTTTAATTTTCCTTTCGGTCGATATTTGTATTCCACGATTTTATCTTAGTATGGTACCATGGAAAAAGTTTACATTTCTATTCAATCAATCAATCGACCAGTTTAAAAAAGAAATCAAACTTGTGAAATTAGCCTAACATAGTTTACATTTTTTCAATATCTAGAAACGAGATATCTAAACTATATTTGAGGAATTGACTATAATTTCTTGTCAATTCAAAAATCAAGCATCTCGATAATACCTTTTTCAGAGAATGTCTTGTTTGTATTAGGGTAATTCGTTGGTACACAGTAAGATCCCCTCCTTAAGTCAAGACATTTGAATTAACAATTATGGCCTTTCTTTCTTAAGAAACAAAGCAGGACCATCTCATTCAATATGTCTGTTAGTTCGATATGGGAGATACAACTGTTAATAATAGAAAAGTCAAATACTTTGATACTATTGCTTGAAGAACTAGTCTCAACTTGAATGTACCCTCACGGAATGTTGATTTTTTTACTATTTGCATTTTATTCATTAGATTCTAGAATAGGTAGTTTCACAATAAGTTGGAAGCCCGGCTAATATTGCTGAATAAATTGATGTTGATACTAGTAATTTGAAAAGAGGTTACATGAAGATCTGTTTGAGAGACCAAGTTATATAACGTTGATTGTTAGAACCTCAGGCAATTTAAGTATTCAATACAGTGAATTAAACATCTAGTTTTGTTTATCTTTTGTTGAAACTGAATTGAACATATAAGAAACCTATAATTATACAGGATGTCCTCATTTGTACCTGTCGTGGGGTATCTGTTGAGTTTCCAAGTGATTTGTTAATCACTTGTTCAATTAACGAGCTGTTTATGTAATGGTATTTACACCCCACAAAAAACGACGATGTTTGAGGCTATAAGAGCGGGGGAAAGAAAATATTCGTCATGTGAAACAACTTTTAAATTTTTAGTGTTAATCATTAATTTCAGATTTTCTGACAATTGGTATACCTGTAGTTGTAGAAGCGGGTCCTGTGGTTGTTGGAATCAAAGGTGGACTTGTTCCCGGGGCTCCAGCTTGAGTGCCAGTAGTTGGGGCTGACGCTGTAGAAGATGTTCCAGAGGTAAACACAGGAGACGATGTAGGTGTTGTGGCTGGTTGTCCTGTGGTCACAGCTACAGAAAACAACACAGGCTTAGTACATATATTTTAACACATGCATATATAAATAAAAAACAATTTCGATTTCATCTGTTAATAAAGATGTCGATTTGTCTTACACTAATGAAGCTGAAATATTATATATGTAAAAGGGAACATGTGCTATATTCCTGCACTGTCAAAATTCAAAATGACATGGAATTTGTTTTATTAGTAATATAAGTTAAATCACATTTGATCAATTTGAAACAACCGAGTTCTTTTTATTTCAGTAGCCTTCTTCATAACAGCTTCAACCTCAACATTTTCAATCCATTTTGACAAATAATTACAAATTAAGACAATAGATAAATTGGTATAGTTAAAATATCAAGGATTTAAGGATTAAATTTATCAATATCTATCATCAATACATATGAATGAATGAAATATGGAAAATATAAGGTTGAATGCATTTGTATATATTGGTTATAATTTTATCGGGTTTACAAGAGCAGTTTATCAAATTTAATTGTGTTAATTTTATTGTACAAAAAGCACAACAACAGTAGTTACCTTTAATACAAGCCTCCACGACAATATTTTTTACAACCGGAGCAACATTAGGAGTTGTTACTGGTATGATCGTCAATTTTATGTCGTCAGCCAACACAGGTTTTTTAAATTCCACTTCTGCTACACCAGTTGGTTTTACCTATTGAAATACATAGCCATATGAAATGTATTAATGATCCTTTAATGGAATACTATATTGAATAGTCAAGTGTCATTTATTGGTACATGCCCCATAAATGGTTGAAATAACATATATAGTGTTGGATTTTGACAGACCAGTTATGGCTAAATGCAACTTTTTATTGCAAAACATATAATTGTTTCTGTGATGATTGGAAATAGTTATCAAAGGTACCAGGATTATAATTTTGTACGCTAGACGCGCGTTTCGTCTACATAAGACTCATCAGTGACGCTCATATCAAAATATTTATAAAGCCAAACAAGTACAAAGTTGAAGAGCATTGAGGATCCAAAATCCCAAAAAGTTGTGCCAAAGTTTGTTGAATTTTCCTAATTATTGACCTTGTGCATAATTGATTGACTTCATCGTCTAAAATTTATGTTAAAAAAACATGAAATCGTTTTTATATCATTTTTACCTCTAGTCGATGTTACAAGCCAAAATTTTACAATAATCCTTCTTTTACTACAAATTTCGTAAATTCTGTTTATGAATGTTTTACTTCTGATTGTAAACAACGTATGAACAAAGAATGCAAGAAAACAACATCATTTAGAAGGTAAGTTTTTTCCAGTTCCATTTGATTTTATATTGAACCATTAATACGATGAAAATACAGCGCTAGTTATTTACAAAGTCCATACACAAAATTCAAACACTTATGTATATGGTCTTACACTAAGAAACCTAATGCCCTAACCAACGACACCAGAGTATGATGTTACGTAATTTTTCAACATTATTTGGTTGTACTAGAATATCAGAACTGCTTTTCGTACTCTGTTTAGATAATGAATTGAAGTTGTCTTCTTTTTCATTGTTTCATTGATATTACCATAAGATGTGATTATTTATGTTCATACCTTAACAGTCTTCTCCTCAACTAAAACGCCGTCTTTATAAAGTTTGAAAACAACACTGTCAACAAGTTCTGTTTCAACAGCAATATTCATTATCGGAGTAGTGTCAGTTGGTTTTAATTCTAAAACAGGATTATCGTCACCAGGTGACGGTTTCCACCCTGTAGGTTTCAAAGCGTTTTCAGTACCATCTGGAGACGTTGGTGAAGTCACACTATCCAAAGTTATTGGGCCCTTTGTCGAATCATCCGGACAAATTTCCAACCCTAAAAAACCACATAGCATTAGTATAAATCCGAATATTAGGAATTTATATGATGGATGACTGTTAGTTACTATTAATATTGACATATTCATTTACTGACAACAGCAAGATAGTGATCATCTTGTAATCTTTATCGAACTTCCTGCAATATCATAAGGGCTTTTCGTTCAAAAGTTTGACCTGTTAGCAAACGAAATGTTTGACAGACCACTAGTCGTATTGGAATGTCGAGACCCTGAATATTTGTCCAATTGAGAAGATGTGGAACATTGAAGTAAATGGGAAATATATACTCCTTATGAAAGCGCTACCAGAATATACACCAAAATAAACCGACGATGTTTAGGGCTTAAAGAGCGAGGGAAACAAAATATTTGTCATGTGAAACAACTTTTAAAATTTCATCCAATATATCTAACGCTGTTTCACAAAACGAAAAAGCTGTACCAGGACATTATTAATGAAGAGATTTGAGCGAACTTTTAAACTTGAAACTGTACAAATAACGTCAGGAAATTGTTTTGTTGATAATTAGTTTCAGATTTTCTGACTATTAATATACCTGTAGTTGTAGAAGCGGGTCCTGTGGTTGTTGGAATCAAAGGTGGACTTGTTCCTGTGGCTCCAGCTTGAGTGCCAGTAGTTGGGGCTGACGCTGTAGATGGTGTTACAGAGGTAAACACAGGAGACGATGTAGGTGTTGTGGCCGGTTGTCCTGTGGTCACAGCTACAGAAAAAAATCACAGGCTTAGTACATATATTTTAACACATGCATATATCACTAAAAACAAATTTGATTTCATCTATTGATAAAGTTGTCGATTTGTCCTCCGCTAATGAAGGTGAAATATTATATATGTAAAAGGGAACATGTGGTATTTTCCGGCACTGTCATATTTCAAAATGACATGGAAGTTGTTTTATTAGTAATATAAGTTAAATCACATTTGATCAATTTGAAACAACCGAGTTCTTTTTATTTCAGTAGCCTTCTTCATAACAGCTTCAACCTCAACATTTTCAATCCATTTTGACAAATAATTACAAATTAAGACAATAGATAAATTGGTATAGTTAAAATATCAAGGATTTAAGGATTAAATTTATCAATATCTATCATCAATACATATGAATGAATGAAATATGGAAAATATAAGGTTGAATGCATTTGTATATATTGGTTATAATTTTATCGGGTTTACAAGAGCAGTTTATCAAATTTAATTGTGTTAATTTTATTGTACAAAAAGCACAACAACAGTAGTTACCTTTAATACAAGCCTCCACGACAATATTTTTTACAACCGGAGCAACATTAGGAGTTGTTACTGGTATGATCGTCAATTTTATGTCGTCAGCCAACACAGGTTTTTTAAATTCCACTTCTGCTACACCAGTTGGTTTTACCTATTGAAATACATAGCCATATGAAATGTATTAATGATCCTTTAATGGAATACTATATTGAATAGTCAAGTGTCATTTATTGGTACATGCCCCATAAATGGTTGAAATAACATATATAGTGTTGATTTTTGACAGACCAGTTAAGGCTAAATGCAACTTTTTATTGCAAAACATATAATTGTTTCTGTGATGATTAGAAAATTTGTTGAATTTTCCTAATTATTGACCATGTGCATAATCGATTGACTTCATCGTCTAAAATTTATGTTAAAAAAACATGTAATCGTTTTTATATCATTTTTACCTTTAGTCGATGTTACAAGCCAAAATTTTACAATAATCCTTCTTTTACTACAAGTTTTGTAAATTCTGTTTATGAATGTTTTACTTCTGATTGTAAACAACGTATGAACAAAGAATGCAAGAAAACAACATCATTTAGAAGGTAACTTTTTTCCAGTTCAATTTGATTTAATATTGAACCATTAATACGATGAAAATACAGCGCTAGTTATTTACAAAGTCCATACACAAAATTCAAACACTTATGTATATGGTCTTACACTAAGAAGCCTAATGGCCTAACCAACGACACCAGAGTATGATGTAACGTAATTTTTCAACATTATTTGGTTGTACTAGAATATCAGAACTGCTTTTCGTGCTCTGTTTAGATAATGAATTGGAGTTGTCTTCTTTTTCATTGTTTCATTGATATTACCATAAGATGTGATTATTTATGTTCATACCTTAACAGTCTTCTCCTCAACTAAAACGCCGTCTTTATAAAGTTTGAAAACAACACTGTCAACAAGTTCTGTTTCAACAGCAATATTCATTATCGGAGTAGTGTCAGTTGGTTTTAACTCCAAAACAGGACTTGTGTCACCAGGTGACGGTTTCCACCCTGTAGGTTTCAAAGCGTTTTCAGCACCATCTGGGGTCGTTGTTGAAGTCACACTATCCAAAGTTAATGAGCCCTTTGGCGAATCATCAGGACAAGTTTCCAAACCTACAAGTTCAAATAGCAATAGCATAAATAGAAATACAAGAAATACATATGATGAATGGCTGATAGTTACCATTCTCCCTGCAAGATTAGGAGGGCTTTTCGTTCAAAAGTTTGACCTGTTAGCAAACAAAACATGTGAAAGAAAATAGTGGTATTGGAATGTTTAGAACCTTTACATTTGTCCGATTGAGAGGATGAGTGATGTCAAAAGTTTAACCCAAACAAGTTAATTGATGGACAAGATACTACTTTAATTTTCCTTTCGGTCGATATTTGTATTCCACGATTTTATCTTAGTATGGTACCATGGAAAAAGTTTACATTTCTATTCAATCAATCAATCGACCAGTTTAAAAAAGAAATCAAACTTGTAAAATTAGCCTAACATAGTTTACATTTTTTCAATATCTAGAAACGAGATATCTAAACTATATTTGAGGAATTGACTATAATTTCTTGTCAATTCAAAAATCAAGCATCTCGATAATACCTTTTTCAGAGAATGTCTTGTTTGTATTAGGGTAATTCGTTGGTACACAGTACGATCCCCTCCTTAAGTCAAGACATTTGAATTAACAATTATGGCCTTTCTTTCTTAAGAAACAAAGCAGGACCATCTCATTCAATATGTCTGTTAGTTCGATATGGGAGATACAACTGTTAATAATAGAAAAGTCAAATACTTTGATACTATTGCTTGAAGAACTAGTCTCAACTTGAATGTACCCTCACGGAATGTTGATTTTTTTACTATTTGCATTTTATTCATTAGATTCTAGAATAGGTAGTTTCACAATAAGTTGGAAGCCCGGCTAATATTGCTGAATAAATTGATGTTAATACTAGTAATTTGAAAAGAGGTTACATGAAGATCTGTTTGAGAGACCAAGTTATATAACGTTGATTGTTAGAACCTCAGGCAATTTAAGTATTCAATACAGTGAATTAAACATCTAGTTTTGTTTATCTTTTGTTGAAACTGAATTGAACATATAAGAAACCTATAATTATACAGGATGTCCTCATTTGTACCTGTCGTGGGGTATCTGTTGAGTTTCCAAGTGATTTGTTAATCACTTGTTCAATTAACGAGCTGTTTATGTAATGGTATTTACACCCCACAAAAAACGACGATGTTTGAGGCTATAAGAGCGGGGGAAAGAAAATATTCGTCATGTGAAACAACTTTTAAATTTTTAGTGTTAATCATTAATTTCAGATTTTCTGACAATTGGTATACCTGTAGTTGTAGAAGCGGGTCCTGTGGTTGTTGGAATCAAAGGTGGACTTGTTCCCGGGGCTCCAGCTTGAGTGCCAGTAGTTGGGGCTGACGCTGTAGAAGATGTTCCAGAGGTAAACACAGGAGACGATGTAGGTGTTGTGGCTGGTTGTCCTGTGGTCACAGCTACAGAAAACAACACAGGCTTAGTACATATATTTTAACACATGCATATATAAATAAAAAAACAATTTCGATTTCATCTGTTAATAAAGATGTCGATTTGTCTTACACTAATGAAGCTGAAATATTATATATGTAAAAGGGAACATGTGCTATATTCCTGCACTGTCAAAATTCCAAATGACATGGAAGTTGTTTTATTAGTAATATAAGTTAAATCACATTTGATCAATTTGAAACAACCGAGTTCTTTTTATTTCAGTAGCCTTCTTCATAACAGCTTCAACCTCAACATTTTCAATCCATTTTGACAAATAATTACAAATTAAGACAATAGATAAATTGGTATAGTTAAAATATCAAGGATTTAAGGATTAAATTTATCAATATCTATCATCAATACATATGAATGAATGAAATATGGAAAATATAAGGTTGAATGCATTTGTATATATTGGTTATAATTTTATCGGGTTTACAAGAGCAGTTTATCAAATTTAATTGTGTTAATTTTATTGTACAAAAAGCACAACAACAGTAGTTACCTTTAATACAAGCCTCCACGACAATATTTTTTACAACCGGAGCAACATTAGGAGTTGTTACTGGTATGATCGTCAATTTTATGTCGTCAGCCAACACAGGTTTTTTAAATTCCACTTCTGCTACACCAGTTGGTTTTACCTATTGAAATACATAGCCATATGAAATGTATTAATGATCCTTTAATGGAATACTATATTGAATAGTCAAGTGTCATTTATTGGTACATGCCCCATAAATGGTTGAAATAACATATATAGTGTTGGATTTTGACAGACCAGTTATGACTAAATGCAACTTTTTATTGCAAAACATATAATTGTTTCTGTGATGATTGGAAATAGTTATCAAAGGTACCAGGATTATAATTTTGTACGCTAGACGCGCGTTTCGTCTACATAAGACTCATCAGTGACGCTCATATCAAAATATTTATAAAGCCAAACAAGTACAAAGTTGAAGAGCATTGAGGATCCAAAATTCCAAAAAGTTGTGCCAAAGTTTGTTGAATTTTCCTAATTATTGACCTTGTGCATAATTGATTGACTTCATCGTCTAAAATTTATGTTAAAAAAACATGAAATCGTTTTTATATCATTTTTACCTTTAGTCGATGTTACAAGCCAAACTTTTACAATAATCCTTCTTTTACTACAAATTTCGTAAATTCTGTTTATGAATGTTTTACTTCTGATTGTAAACAACGTATGAACAAAGAATGCAAGAAAACAACATCATTTAGAAGGTAAGTTTTTTCCAGTTCCATTTGATTTTATATTGAACCATTAATACGATGAAAATACAGCGCTAGTTATTTACAAAGTCCATACACAAAATTCAAACACTTATGTATATGGTCTTACACTAAGAAACCTAATGCCCTAACCAACGACACCAGAGTATGATGTTACGTAATTTTTCAACATTATTTGGTTGTACTAGAATATCAGAACTGCTTTTCGTACTCTGTTTAGATAATGAATTGAAGTTGTCTTCTTTTTCATTGTTTCATTGATATTACCATAAGATGTGATTATTTATGTTCATACCTTGACAGTCTTCTCCTCAACTAAAACGCCGTCTTTATAAAGTTTGAAAACAACACTGTCCACAAGTTCTGTTTCAACAGCAATATTCATTATCGGAGTAGTGTCAGTTGGTTTTAATTCTAAAACAGGATTATCGTCACCAGGTGACGGTTTCCACCCTGTAGGTTTCAAAGCGTTTTCAGTACCATCTGGAGACGTTGGTGAAGTCACACTATCCAAAGTTATTGGGCCCTTTGTCGAATCATCCGGACAAATTTCCAACCCTAAAAAAACACATAGCATTAGTATAAATCCGAATATTAGGAATTTATATGATGGATGACTGTTAGTTACTATTAATATTGACATATTCATTTACTGACAACAGCAAGATAGTGATCATCTTGTAATCTTTATCGAACTTCCTGCAATATCATAAGGGCTTTTCGTTCAAAAGTTTGACCTGTTAGCAAACGAAATGTTTGACAGACCACTAGTCGTATTGGAATGTCGAGACCCTGAATATTTGTCCAATTGAGAAGATGTGGAACATTGAAGTAAATGGGAAATATATACTCCTTATGAAAGCGCTACCAGAATATACACCAAAATAAACCGACGATGTTTAGGGCTTAAAGAGCGAGGGAAACAAAATATTTGTCATGTGAAACAACTTTTAAAATTTCATCCAATATATCTAACGCTGTTTCACAAAACGAAAAGGCTGTACCAGGACATTATTAATGAAGAGATTTGAGCGAACTTTTAAACTTGAAACTGTACAAATAACGTCAGGAAATTGTTTTGTTGATAATTAGTTTCAGATTTTCTGACTATGAATATACCTGTAGTTGTAGAAGCGGGTCCTGTGGTTGTTGGAATCAAAGGTGGACTTGTTCCTGTGGCTCCAGCTTGAGTGCCAGTAGTTGGGGCTGACGCTGTAGATGGTGTTACAGAGGTAAACACAGGAGACGATGTAGGTGTTGTGGCCGGTTGTCCTGTGGTCACAGCTACAGAAAAAAATCACAGGCTTAGTACATATATTTTAACACATGCATATATCACTAAAAACAAATTTGATTTCATCTATTGATAAAGTTGTCGATTTGTCCTCCGCTAATGAAGGTGAAATATTATATATGTAAAAGGGAACATGTGGTATTTTCCGGCACTGTCATATTTCAAAATGACATGGAAGTTGTTTTATTAGTAATATAAGTTAAATCACATTTGATCAATTTGAAACAACCGAGTTCTTTTTATTTCAGTAGCCTTCTTCATAACAGCTTCAACCTCAACATTTTCAATCCATTTTGACAAATAATTACAAATTAAGACAATAGATAAATTGGTATAGTTAAAATATCAAGGATTTAAGGATTAAATTTATCAATATCTATCATCAATACATATGAATGAATGAAATATGGAAAATATAAGGTTGAATGCATTTGTATATATTGGTTATAATTTTATCGGGTTTACAAGAGCAGTTTATCAAATTTAATTGTGTTAATTTTATTGTACAAAAAGCACAACAACAGTAGTTACCTTTAATACAAGCCTCCACGACAATATTTTTTACAACCGGAGCAACATTAGGAGTTGTTACTGGTATGATCGTCAATTTTATGTCGTCAGCCAACACAGGTTTTTTAAATTCCACTTCTGCTACAACAGTTGGTTTTACCTATTGAAATACATAGCCATATGAAATGTATTAATGATCCTTTAATGGAATACTATATTGAATAGTCAAGTGTCATTTATTGGTACATGCCCCATAAATGGTTGAAATAACATATATAGTGTTGATTTTTGACAGACCAGTTAAGGCTAAATGCAACTTTTTATTGCAAAACATATAATTGTTTCTGTGATGATTGGAAAGTTTGTTGAATTTTCCTAATTATTGACCATGTGCATAATCGATTGACTTCATCGTCTAAAATTTATGTTAAAAAAACATAAAATCGTTTTTATATCATTTTTACCTTTAGTCGATGTTACAAGCCAAAATTTTACAATAATCCTTCTTTTACTACAAATTTCGTAAATTCTGTTTATGAATGTTTTACTTCTGATTGTAAACAACGTATGAACAAAGAATGCAAGAAAACAACATCATTTAGAAGGTAACTTTTTTCCAGTTCAATTTGATTTAATATTGAACCATTAATACGATGAAAATACAGCGCTAGTTATTTACAAAGTCCATACACAAAATTCAAACACTTATGTATATGGTCTTACACTAAGAAGCCTAATGGCCTAACCAACGACACCAGAGTATGATGTAACGTAATTTTTCAACATTATTTGGTTGTACTAGAATATCAGAACTGCTTTTCGTGCTCTGTTTAGATAATGAATTGGAGTTGTCTTCTTTTTCACTGTTTCATTGATATTACCATAAGATGTGATTATTTATGTTCATACCTTAACAGTCTTCTCCTCAACTAAAACGCCGTCTTTATAAAGTTTGAAAACAACACTGTCAACAAGTTCTGTTTCAACAGCAATATTCATTATCGGAGTAGTGTCAGTTGGTTTTAACTCCAAAACAGGACTTGTGTCACCAGGTGACGGTTTCCACCCTGTAGGTTTCAAAGCGTTTTCAGCACCATCTGGGGTCGTTGTTGAAGTCACACTATCCAAAGTTAATGAGCCCTTTGGCGAATCATCAGGACAAGTTTCCAAACCTACAAGTTCAAATAGCAATAGCATAAATAGAAATACAAGAAATACATATGATGAATGGCTGATAGTTACCATTCTCCCTGCAAGATTAGGAGGGCTTTTCGTTCAAAAGTTTGACCTGTTAGCAAACAAAACATGTGAAAGAAAATAGTGGTATTGGAATGTTTAGAACCTTTACATTTGTCCGATTGAGAGGATGAGTGATGTCAAAAGTTTAACCCAAACAAGTTAATTGATGGACAAGATACTACTTTAATTTTCCTTTCGGTCGATATTTGTATTCCACGATTTTATCTTAGTATGGTACCATGGAAAAAGTTTACATTTCTATTCAATCAATCAATCGACCAGTTTAAAAAAGAAATCAAACTTGTAAAATTAGCCTAACATAGTTTACATTTTTTCAATATCTAGAAACGAGATATCTAAACTATATGTGAGGAATTGACTATAATTTCTTGTCAATTCAAAAATCAAGCATCTCGATAATACCTTTTTCAGAGAATGTCTTGTTTGTATTAGGGTAATTCGTTGGTACACAGTACGATCCCCTCCTTAAGTCAAGACATTTGAATTAACAATTATGGCCTTTCTTTCTTAAGAAACAAAGCAGGACCATCTCATTCAATATGTCTGTTAGTTCGATATGGGAGATACAACTGTTAATAATAGAAAAGTCAAATACTTTGATACTATTGCTTGAAGAACTAGTCTCAACTTGAATGTACCCTCACGGAATGTTGATTTTTTTACTATTTGCATTTTATTCATTAGATTCTAGAATAGGTAGTTTCACAATAAGTTGGAAGCCCGGCTAATATTGCTGAATAAATTGATGTTGATACTAGTAATTTGAAAAGAGGTTACATGAAGATCTGTTTGCGAGACCAAGTTATATAATGTTGATTGTTAGAACCTCAGGCAATTTAAGTATTCAATACAGTGAATTAAACATCTAGTTTTGTTTATCTTTTGTTGAAACTGAATTGAACATATAAGAAACCTATAATTATACAGGATGTCCTCATTTGTACCTGTCGTGGGGTATCTGTTGAGTTTCCAAGTGATTTGTTAATCACTTGTTCAATTAACGAGCTGTTTATGTAATGGTATTTACACCCCACAAAAAACGACGATGTTTGAGGCTATAAGAGCGGGGGAAAGAAAATATTCGTCATGTGAAACAACTTTTAAATTTTTAGTGTTAATCATTAATTTCAGATTTTCTGACAATTGGTATACCTGTAGTTGTAGAAGCGGGTCCTGTGGTTGTTGGAATCAAAGGTGGACTTGTTCCAGGGGCTACAGCTTGAGTGCCAGTAGTTGGGGCTGACGCTGTAGAAGATGTTCCAGAGGTAAACACAGGAGACGATGTAGGTGTTGTGGCTGGTTGTCCTGTGGTCACAGCTACAGAAAACAACACAGGCTTAGTACATATATTTTATATAAATAAAAAACAATTTCGATTTCATCTGTTAATAAAGATGTCGATTTGTCTTACACTAATGAAGCTGAAATATTATATATGTAAAAGGGAACATGTGCTATATTCCTGCACTGTCAAAATTCCAAATGACATGGAAGTTGTTTTATTAGTAATATAAGTTAAATCACATTTGATCAATTTGAAACAACCGAGTTCTTTTTATTTCAGTAGCCTTCTTCATAACAGCTTCAACCTCAACATTTTCAATCCATTTTGACAAATAATTACAAATTAAGACAATAGATAAATTGGTATAGTTAAAATATCAAGGATTTAAGGATTAAATTTATCAATATCTATCATCAATACATATGAATGAATGAAATATGGAAAATATAAGGTTGAATGCATTTGTATATATTGGTTATAATTTTATCGGGTTTACAAGAGCAGTTTATCAAATTTAATTGTGTTAATTTTATTGTACAAAAAGCACAACAACAGTAGTTACCTTTAATACAAGCCTCCACGACAATATTTTTTACAACCGGAGCAACATTAGGAGTTGTTACTGGTATGATCGTCAATTTTATGTCGTCAGCCAACACAGGTTTTTTAAATTCTACTTCTGCTACACCAGTTGGTTTTACCTATTGAAATACATAGCCATATGAAATGTATTAATGATCCTTTAATGGAATACTATATTGAATAGTCAAGTGTCATTTATTGGTACATGCCCCATAAATGGTTGAAATAACATATATAGTGTTGGATTTTGACAGACCAGTTATGGCTAAATGCAACTTTTTATTGCAAAACATATAATTGTTTCTGTGATGATTGGAAATAGTTATCAAAGGTACCAGGATTATAATTTTGTACGCTAGACGCGCGTTTCGTCTACATAAGACTCATCAGTGACGCTCATATCAAAATATTTATAAAGCCAAACAAGTACAAAGTTGAAGAGCATTGAGGATCCAAAATTCCAAAAAGTTGTGCCAAAGTTTGTTGAATTTTCCTAATTATTGACCTTGTGCATAATTGATTGACTTCATCGTCTAAAATTTATGTTAAAAAAACATGAAATCGTTTTTATATCATTTTTACCTTTAGTCGATGTTACAAGCCAAAATTTTACAATAATCCTTCTTTTACTACAAATTTCGTAAATACTGTTTATGAATGTTTTACTTCTGATTGTAAACAACGTATGAACAAAGAATGCAAGAAAACAACATCATTTAGAAGGTAAGTTTTTTCCAGTTCCATTTGATTTTATATTGAACCATTAATACGATGAAAATACAGCGCTAGTTATTTACAAAGTCCATACACAAAATTCAAACACTTATGTATATGGTCTTACACTAAGAAACCTAATGCCCTAACCAACGACACCAGAGTATGATGTTACGTAATTTTTCAACATTATTTGGTTGTACTAGAATATCAGAACTGCTTTTCGTACTCTGTTTAGATAATGAATTGAAGTTGTCTTCTTTTTCATTGTTTCATTGATATTACCATAAGATGTGATTATTTATGTTCATACCTTAACAGTCTTCTCCTCAACTAAAACGCCGTCTTTATAAAGTTTGAAAACAACACTGTCAACAAGTTCTGTTTCAACAGCAATATTCATTATCGGAGTAGTGTCAGTTGGTTTTAATTCTAAAACAGGATTATCGTCACCAGGTGACGGTTTCCACCCTGTAGGTTTCAAAGCGTTTTCAGTACCATCTGGAGACGTTGGTGAAGTCACACTATCCAAAGTTATTGGGCCCTTTGTCGAATCATCCGGACAAATTTCCAACCCTAAAAAACCACATAGCATTAGTATAAATCCGAATATTAGGAATTTATATGATGGATGACTGTTAGTTACTATTAATATTGACATATTCATTTACTGACAACAGCAAGATAGTGATCATCTTGTAATCTTTATCGAACTTCCTGCAATATCATAAGGGCTTTTCGTTCAAAAGTTTGACCTGTTAGCAAACGAAATGTTTGACAGACCACTAGTCGTATTGGAATGTCGAGACCCTGAATATTTGTCCAATTGAGAAGATGTGGAACATTGAAGTAAATGGGAAATATATACTCCTTATGAAAGCGCTACCAGAATTTACACCAAAATAAACCGACGATGTTTAGGGCTTAAAGAGCGAGGGAAACAAAATATTTGTCATGTGAAACAACTTTTAAAATTTCATCCAATATATCTAACGCTGTTTCACAAAACGAAAAAGCTGTACCAGGACATTATTAATGAAGAGATTTGAGCGAACTTTTAAACTTGAAACTGTACAAATAACGTCAGGAAATTGTTTTGTTGATAATTAGTTTCAGATTTTCTGACTATTAATATACCTGTAGTTGTAGAAGCGGGTCCTGTGGTTGTTGGAATCAAAGGTGGACTTGTTCCTGTGGCTCCAGCTTGAGTGCCAGTAGTTGGGGCTGACGCTGTAGATGGTGTTACAGAGGTAAACACAGGAGACGATGTAGGTGTTGTGGCCGGTTGTCCTGTGGTCACAGCTACAGAAAAAAATCACAGGCTTAGTACATATATTTTAACACATGCATATATCACTAAAAACAAATTTGATTTCATCTATTGATAAAGTTGTCGATTTGTCCTCCGCTAATGAAGGTGAAATATTATATATGTAAAAGGGAACATGTGGTATTTTCCGGCACTGTCATATTTCAAAATGACATGGAAGTTGTTTTATTAGTAATATAAGTTAAATCACATTTGATCAATTTGAAACAACCGAGTTCTTTTTATTTCAGTAGCCTTCTTCATAACAGCTTCAACCTCAACATTTTCAATCCATTTTGACAAATAATTACAAATTAAGACAATAGATAAATTGGTATAGTTAAAATATCAAGGATTTAAGGATTAAATTTATCAATATCTATCATCAATACATATGAATGAATGAAATATGGAAAATATAAGGTTGAATGCATTTGTATATATTGGTTATAATTTTATCGGGTTTACAAAAACAGTTTATCAAATTTAATTGTGTTAATTTTATTGTACAAAAAGCACAACAACAGTAGTTACCTTTAATACAAGCCTCCACGACAATATTTTTTACAACCGGAGCAACATTAGGAGTTGTTACTGGTATGATCGTCAATTTTATGTCGTCAGCCAACACAGGTTTTTTAAATTCCACTTCTGCTACACCAGTTGGTTTTACCTATTGAAATACATAGCCATATGAAATGTATTAATGATCCTTTAATGGAATACTATATTGAATAGTCAAGTGTCATTTATTGGTACATGCCCCATAAATGGTTGAAATAACATATATAGTGTTGATTTTTGACAGACCAGTTAAGGCTAAATGCAACTTTTTATTGCAAAACATATAATTGTTTCTGTGATGATTGGAAAGTTTGTTGAATTTTCCTAATTATTGACCATGTGCATAATCGATTGACTTCATCGTCTAAAATTTATGTTAAAAAAACATGAAATCGTTTTTATATCATTTTTACCTTTAGTCGATGTTACAAGCCAAAATTTTACAATAATCCTTCTTTTACTACAAATTTCGTAAATTCTGTTTATGAATGTTTTACTTCTGATTGTAAACAACGTATGAACAAAGAATGCAAGAAAACAACATCATTTAGAAGGTAACTTTTTTCCAGTTCAATTTGATTTAATATTGAACCATTAATACGATGAAAATACAGCGCTAGTTATTTACAAAGTCCATACACAGACTTCAAACACTTATGTATATGGTCTTACACTAAGAAGCCTAATGGCCTAACCAACGACACCAGAGTATGATGTAACGTAATTTTTCAACATTATTTGGTTGTACTAGAATATCAGAACTGCTTTTCGTGCTCTGTTTAGATAATGAATTGGAGTTGTCTTCTTTTTCATTGTTTCATTGATATTACCATAAGATGTGATTATTTATGTTCATACCTTAACAGTCTTCTTCTCAACTAAAACACCGTCTTTATAAAGTTTGAAAACAACACTGTCAACAAGTTCTGTTTCAACAGCAATATTCATTATCGGAGTAGTGTCAGTTGGTTTTAACTCCAAAACAGGACTTGTGTCACCAGGTGACGGTTTCCACCCTGTAGGTTTCAAAGCGTTTTCAGCACCATCTGGGGTCGTTGTTGAAGTCACACTATCCAAAGTTAATGAGCCCTTTGGCGAATCATCAGGACAAGTTTCCAAACCTACAAGTTCAAATAGCAATAGCATAAATAGAAATACAAGAAATACATATGATGAATGGCTGATAGTTACCATTCTCCCTGCAAGATTAGGAGGGCTTTTCGTTCAAAAGTTTGACCTGTTAGCAAACAAAACATGTGAAAGAAAATAGTGGTATTTGAATGTTTAGAACCTTTACATTTGTCCGATTGAGAGGATGAGTGATGTCAAAAGTTTAACCCAAACAAGTTAATTGATGGACAAGATACTACTTTAATTTTCCTTTCGGTCGATATTTGTATTCCACGATTTTATCTTAGTATGGTACCATGGAAAAAGTTTACATTTCTATTCAATCAATCAATCGACCAGTTTAAAAAAGAAATCAAACTTGTAAAATTAGCCTAACATAGTTTACATTTTTTCAATATCTAGAAACGAGATATCTAAACTATATTTGAGGAATTGACTATAATTTCTTGTCAATTCAAAAATCAAGCATCTCGATAATACCTTTTTCAGAGAATGTCTTGTTTGTATTAGGGTAATTCGTTGGTACACAGTACGATCCCCTCCTTAAGTCAAGACATTTGAATTAACAATTATGGCCTTTCTTTCTTAAGAAACAAAGCAGGACCATCTCATTCAATATGTCTGTTAGTTCGATATGGGAGATACAACTGTTAATAATAGAAAAGTCAAATACTTTGATACTATTGCTTGAAGAACTAGTCTCAACTTGAATGTATCCTCACGGAATGTTGATGTTTTTACTATTTGCATTTTATTCATTAGATTCTAGAATAGGTAGTTTCACAATAAGTTGGAAGCCCGGCTAATATTGCTGAATAAATTGATGTTGATACTAGTAATTTGAAAAGAGGTTACATGAAGATCTGTTTGAGAGACCAAGTTATATAACGTTGATTGTTAGAACCTCAGGCAATTTAAGTATTCAATACAGTGAATTAAACATCTAGTTTTGTTTATCTTTTGTTGAAACTGAATTGAACATATAAGAAACCTATAATTATACAGGATGTCCTCATTTGTACCTGTCGTGGGGTATCTGTTGAGTTTCCAAGTGATTTGTTAATCACTTGTTCAATTAACGAGCTGTTTATGTAATGGTATTTACACCCCACAAAAAAACGACGATGTTTGAGGCTATAAGAGCGGGGGAAAGAAAATATTCGTCATGTGAAACAACTTTTAAATTTTTAGTGTTAATCATTAATTTCAGATTTTCTGACAATTGGTATACCTGTAGTTGTAGAAGCGGGTCCTGTGGTTGTTGGAATCAAAGGTGGACTTGTTCCCGGGGCTCCAGCTTGAGTGCCAGTAGTTGGGGCTGACGCTGTAGAAGATGTTCCAGAGGTAAACACAGGAGACGATGTAGGTGTTGTGGCTGGTTGTCCTGTGGTCACAGCTACAGAAAACAACACAGGCTTAGTACATATATTTTAACACATGCATATATAAATAAAAAAACAATTTCGATTTCATCTGTTAATAAAGATGTCGATTTGTCTTACACTAATGAAGCTGAAATATTATATATGTAAAAGGGAACATGTGCTATATTCCTGCACTGTCAAAATTCCAAATGACATGGAAGTTGTTTTATTAGTAATATAAGTTAAATCACATTTGATCAATTTGAAACAACCGAGTTCTTTTTATTTCAGTAGCCTTCTTCATAACAGCTTCAACCTCAACATTTTCAATCCATTTTGACAAATAATTACAAATTAAGACAATAGATAAATTGGTATAGTTAAAATATCAAGGATTTAAGGATTAAATTTATCAATATCTATCATCAATACATATGAATGAATGAAATATGGAAAATATAAGGTTGAATGCATTTGTATATATTGGTTATAATTTTATCGGGTTTACAAGAGCAGTTTATCAAATTTAATTGTGTTAATTTTATTGTACAAAAAGCACAACAACAGTAGTTACCTTTAATACAAGCCTCCACGACAATATTTTTTACAACCGGAGCAACATTAGGAGTTGTTACTGGTATGATCGTCAATTTTATGTCGTCAGCCAACACAGGTTTTTTAAATTCCACTTCTGCTACACCAGTTGGTTTTACCTATTGAAATACATAGCCATATGAAATGTATTAATGATCATTTTAATGGAATACTATATTGAATAGTCAAGTGTCATTTATTGGTACATGCCCCATAAATGGTTGAAATAACATATATAGTGTTGGATTTTGACAGACCAGTTATGGCTAAATGCAACTTTTTATTGCAAAACATATAATTGTTTTTGTGATGATTGGAAATAGTTATCAAAGGTACCAGGATTATAATTTTGTACGCTAGACGCGCGTTTCGTCTACATAAGACTCATCAGTGACGCTCATATCAAAATATTTATAAAGCCAAACAAGTACAAAGTTGAAGAGCATTGAGGATCCAAAATTCCAAAAAGTTGTGCCAAAGTTTGTTGAATTTTCCTAATTATTGACCTTGTGCATAATTGATTGACTTCATCGTCTAAAATTTATGTTAAAAAAACATGAAATCGTTTTTATATCATTTTTACCTTTAGTCGATGTTACAAGCCAAAATTTTACAATAATCCTTCTTTTACTACAAATTTCGTAAATTCTGTTTATGAATGTTTTACTTCTGATTGTAAACAACGTATGAACAAAGAATGCAAGAAAACAACATCATTTAGAAGGTAAGTTTTTTCCAGTTCCATTTGATTTTATATTGAACCATTAATACGATGAAAATACAGCGCTAGTTATTTACAAAGTCCATACACAAAATTCAAACACTTATGTATATGGTCTTACACTAAGAAACCTAATGCCCTAACCAACGACACCAGAGTATGATGTTACGTAATTTTTCAACATTATTTGGTTGTACTAGAATATCAGAACTGCTTTTCGTACTCTGTTTAGATAATGAATTGAAGTTGTCTTCTTTTTCATTGTTTCATTGATATTACCATAAGATGTGATTATTTATGTTCATACCTTAACAGTCTTCTCCTCAACTAAAACGCCGTCTTTATAAAGTTTGAAAACAACACTGTCAACAAGTTCTGTTTCAACAGCAATATTCATTATCGGAGTAGTGTCAGTTGGTTTTAATTCTAAAACAGGATTATCGTCACCAGGTGACGGTTTCCACCCTGTAGGTTTCAAAGCGTTTTCAGTACCATCTGGAGACGTTGGTGAAGTCACACTATCCAAAGTTATTGGGCCCTTTGTCGAATCATCCGGACAAATTTCCAACCCTAAAAAACCACATAGCATTAGTATAAATCCGAATATTAGGAATTTATATGATGGATGACTGTTAGTTACTATTAATATTGACATATTCATTTACTGACAACAGCAAGATAGTGATCATCTTGTAATCTTTATCGAACTTCCTGCAATATCATAAGGGCTTTTCGTTCAAAAGTTTGACCTGTTAGCAAACGAAATGTTTGACAGACCACTAGTCGTATTGGAATGTCGAGACCCTGAATATTTGTCCAATTGAGAAGATGTGGAACATTGAAGTAAATGGGAAATATATACTCCTTATGAAAGCGCTACCAGAATATACACCAAAATAAACCGACGATGTTTAGGGCTTAAAGAGCGAGGGAAACAAAATATTTGTCATGTGAAACAACTTTTAAAATTTCATCCAATATATCTAACGCTGTTTCACAAAACGAAAAAGCTGTACCAGGACATTATTAATGAAGAGATTTGAGCGAACTTTTAAACTTGAAACTGTACAAATAACGTCAGGAAATTGTTTTGTTGATAATTAGTTTCAGATTTTCTGACTATTAATATACCTGTAGTTGTAGAAGCGGGTCCTGTGGTTGTTGGAATCAAAGGTGGACTTGTTCCTGTGGCTCCAGCTTGAGTGCCAGTAGTTGGGGCTGACGCTGTAGATGGTGTTACAGAGGTAAACACAGGAGACGATGTAGGTGTTGTGGCCGGTTGTCCTGTGGTCACAGCTACAGAAAAAAATCACAGGCTTAGTACATATATTTTAACACATGCATATATCACTAAAAACAAATTTGATTTCATCTATTGATAAAGTTGTCGATTTGTCCTCCGCTAATGAAGGTGAAATATTATATATGTAAAAGGGAACATGTGGTATTTTCCGGCACTGTCATATTTCAAAATGACATGGAAGTTGTTTTATTAGTAATATAAGTTAAATCACATTTGATCAATTTGAAACAACCGAGTTCTTTTTATTTCAGTAGCCTTCTTCATAACAGCTTCAACCTCAACATTTTCAATCCATTTTGACAAATAATTACAAATTAAGACAATAGATAAATTGGTATAGTTAAAATATCAAGGATTTAAGGATTAAATTTATCAATATCTATCATCAATACATATGAATGAATGAAATATGGAAAATATAAGGTTGAATGCATTTGTATATATTGGTTATAATTTTATCGGGTTTACAAGAGCAGTTTATCAAATTTAATTGTGTTAATTTTATTGTACAAAAAGCACAACAACAGTAGTTACCTTTAATACAAGCCTCCACGACAATATTTTTTACAACCGGAGCAACATTAGGAGTTGTTACTGGTATGATCGTCAATTTTATGTCGTCAGCCAACACAGGTTTTTTAAATTCCACTTCTGCTACACCAGTTGGTTTTACCTATTGAAATACATAGCCATATGAAATGTATTAATGATCCTTTAATGGAATACTATATTGAATAGTCAAGTGTCATTTATTGGTACATGCCCCATAAATGGTTGAAATAACATATATAGTGTTGATTTTCAACAGACCAGTAAAGGCTAAATGCAACTTTTTATTGCAAAACATGTAATTGTTTCTGTGATGATTGGAAAGTTTGTTGAATTTTCCTAATTATTGACCATGTGCATAATCGATTGACTTCATCGTCTAAAATTTATGTTAAAAAAACATGAAATCGTTTTTATATCATTTTTACCTTTAGTCGATGTTACAAGCCAAAATTTTACAATAATCCTTCTTTTACTACAAATTTCGTAAATTCTGTTTATGAATGTTTTACTTCTGATTGTAAACAACGTATGAACAAAGAATGCAAGAAAACAACATCATTTAGAAGGTAACTTTTTTCCAGTTCAATTTGATTTAATATTGAACCATTAATACGATGAAAATACAGCGCTAGTTATTTACAAAGTCCATACACAAAATTCAAACACTTATGTATATGGTCTTACACTAAGAAGCCTAATGGCCTAACCAACGACACCAGAGTATGATGTAACGTAATTTTTCAACATTATTTGGTTGTACTAGAATATCAAAACTGCTTTTCGTGCTCTGTTTAGATAATGAATTGGAGTTGTCTTCTTTTTCATTGTTTCATTGATATTACCATAAGATGTGATTATTTATGTTCATACCTTAACAGTCTTCTCCTCAACTAAAACGCCGTCTTTATAAAGTTTGAAAACAACACTGTCAACAAGTTCTGTTTCAACAGCAATATTCATTATCGGAGTAGTGTCAGTTGGTTTTAACTCCAAAACAGGACTTGTGTCACCAGGTGACGGTTTCCACCCTGTAGGTTTCAAAGCGTTTTCAGCACCATCTGGGGTCGTTGTTGAAGTCACACTATCCAAAGTTAATGAGCCCTTTGGCGAATCATCAGGACAAGTTTCCAAACCTACAAGTTCAAATAGCAATAGCATAAATAGAAATACAAGAAATACATATGATGAATGGCTGATAGTTACCATTCTCCCTGCAAGATTAGGAGGGCTTTTCGTTCAAAAGTTTGACCTGTTAGCAAACAAAACATGTGAAAGAAAATAGTGGTATTGGAATGTTTAGAACCTTTACATTTGTCCGATTGAGAGGATGAGTGATGTCAAAAGTTTAACCCAAACAAGTTAATTGATGGACAAGATACTACTTTAATTTTCCTTTCGGTCGATATTTGTATTCCACGATTTTATCTTAGTATGGTACCATGGAAAAAGTTTACATTTCTATTCAATCAATCAATCGACCAGTTTAAAAAAGAAATCAAACTTGTAAAATTAGCCTAACATAGTTTACATTTTTTCAATATCTAGAAACGAGATATCTAAACTATATTTGAGGAATTGACTATAATTTCTTGTCAATTCAAAAATCAAGCATCTCGATAATACCTTTTTCAGAGAATGTCTTGTTTGTATTAGGGTAATTCGTTGGTACACAGTACGATCCCCTCCTTAAGTCAAGACATTTGAATTAACAATTATGGCCTTTCTTTCTTAAGAAACAAAGCAGGACCATCTCATTCAATATGTCTGTTAGTTCGATATGGGAGATACAACTGTTAATAATAGAAAAGTCAAATACTTTGATACTATTGCTTGAAGAACTAGTCTCAACTTGAATGTACCCTCACGGAATGTTGATTTTTTTACTATTTGCATTTTATTCATTAGATTCTAGAATAGGTAGTTTCACAATAAGTTGGAAGCCCGGCTAATATTGCTGAATAAATTGATGTTAATACTAGTAATTTGAAAAGAGGTTACATGAAGATCTGTTTGAGAGACCAAGTTATATAACGTTGATTGTTAGAACCTCAGGCAATTTAAGTATTCAATACAGTGAATTAAACATCTAGTTTTGTTTATCTTTTGTTGAAACTGAATTGAACATATAAGAAACCTATAATTATACAGGATGTCCTCATTTGTACCTATCGTGGGGTATCTGTTGAGTTTCCAAGTGATTTGTTAATCACTTGTTCAATTAACGAGCTGTTTATGTAATGGTATTTACACCCCACAAAAAACGACGATGTTTGAGGCTATAAGAGCGGGGGAAAGAAAATATTCGTCATGTGAAACAACTTTTAAATTTTTAGTGTTAATCATTAATTTCAGATTTTCTGACAATTGGTATACCTGTAGTTGTAGAAGCGGGTCCTGTGGTTGTTGGAATCAAAGGTGGACTTGTTCCCGGGGCTCCAGCTTGAGTGCCAGTAGTTGGGGCTGACGCTGTAGAAGATGTTCCAGAGGTAAACACAGGAGACGATGTAGGTGTTGTGGCTGGTTGTCCTGTGGTCACAGCTACAGAAAAAAATCACAGGCTTAGTACATATATTTTAACACATGCATATATAAATAAAAAAACAATTTCGATTTCATCTGTTAATAAAGATGTCGATTTGTCTTACACTAATGAAGCTGAAATATTATATATGTAAAAGGGAACATGTGCTATATTCCTGCACTGTCAAAATTCCAAATGACATGGAAGTTGTTTTATTAGTAATATAAGTTAAATCACATTTGATCAATTTGAAACAACCGAGTTCTTTTTATTTCAGTAGCCTTCTTCATAACAGCTTCAACCTCAACATTTTCAATCCATTTTGACAAATAATTACAAATTAAGACAATAGATAAATTGGTATAGTTAAAATATCAAGGATTTAAGGATTAAATTTATCAATATCTATCATCAATACATATGAATGAATGAAATATGGAAAATATAAGGTTGAATGCATTTGTATATATTGGTTATAATTTTATCGGGTTTACAAGAGCAGTTTATCAAATTTAATTGTGTTAATTTTATTGTACAAAAAGCACAACAACAGTAGTTACCTTTAATACAAGCCTCCACGACAATATTTTTTACAACCGGAGCAACATTAGGAGTTGTTACTGGTATGATCGTCAATTTTATGTCGTCAGCCAACACAGGTTTTTTAAATTCCA